>NW_005187671.1:541449-545118 GCF_000239375.1 Pundamilia nyererei | reverse complement strand
TGTGTGTGTGTGTGTGTGTGTGTGTGTGTGTGTGTGTGTGTGTGTGTGTGTGTGTGTGTGTGTGTGTGTTTGTGTTCGATGCACAACCTCATAAAATAGTCATAAAACAAGATTGAAACATCTTCATCACTGCTGCATGCTGTGCCTGAATCTATGTTCATGCTTTGCAACAAGCATGAAACTGTCATTTCTACTTTTTTTTCAGCTTAAACTTTCAGCGTGAAGGAAGAACACGTTCAGTGATTCAGACTTACCTTGATATCTGACAAGGACTGCTCCAGCCTGAGGATTGATGCTGTGGAAGCGGATGGAGATCTGATTGCTGTGACTTCTTACTACCAAACCCCTCATTAGAATGGACTCGTTGGCCAGCACTGTGTTCTCGCTGTTTAGAACATCTTCAAAGATCACTTTGTCTCCTTCAGAAAGATTCACATTCATCACCTGACAAAAAAGGAGTACAGATTATATTGTTTGCACATGAAAATAATACTAGAAAAATCCACGTTCTGTGTCATTCTGTGAACTTTCCTAGAGAATGTTGGCTGTAGAGAGAATTTTCTAAGTTTCCGATACCACCACCATCTTTAATGTTTTTTGTTTGTTTGTTTTTTTTTAAATGAAATGCTATGTTTTATACAAGATGCAATGGGATGCTAACTTTCCAAGAAGTTCAACTTTTGTCACAGAAAAAGTTGGAGAATATTTTTCTATGAGTCTTTAGAATCTTTAAGATGTGAATGTGAATGAATTTGTGTTGTTTTTGGTCAGCAGTGGTTTTTTTGCCTTGGAACTCTTCCATGGACGCCATTTTTGCCCAGGCTCATTCTTATTGTTCGATCATAAACAGTGATCCTAACTGAGGCAAGTAAGGCCTGCAGTTCTTCAGATGTTGTTGTATTTTTTATGACCTCCTGAATTAGTCAGTGATGCGCTCTTGATGTGATTTTGATAGGCCAGCTACTCCTCAGAAGTTAGATAGTTATAAATAAAGTTATAGATAGTTGATGTAGTTTCTTATCTCTTTCTTTAGATCATGGGATAGTGTATTGACCTACTTCACTTTGTCAGACAGGTTCTATTTGAAGGATCTTAGTAGATCTGGCAGCAATCAGGTCTAGCTGTGGCTAGTGAAATCGAATTCAGTTTTACAAAAAATGTTAATTACACGGTTAAATAAAGAGGTAATCTTAAAACATGAACCTCCACCAGGGAAGTTCACTCTCTTGGCAGCATTTACATTTAAGGGAATAGTATTGCATTTTGTATATATATTCATTTTGTTTTCTCTGTTTTTTTAAAACATAGTTTAAGATGTTTGTAGTGCAGTAAAAGTCAGATTAGTGTAGCACAACAGTTTACTTTGATTACTCAAACATTATGTATGAGTAGATAATGGATAACAGTTACTGATTTGTAAATAACTGGACATGAATAAGTTGAGCTTAGTTCTAACCACCTAGGTCAGCTTAGTGATATTTAGAATCCCTATTTACCATTTCTTTTGCCTATATGTTGTCAATACAAATAATGTCAGTAGCAAACATCGCTTCAAATAGCTCTCTATAGCATTATTATGACTTTGACTTCAGAGCAATTATTAGCATTGAAGGAGACATCAAAGCTCAAAAGTGACAAATTAAATTTTTGTTATTAATAACCGTTATTATTGTTTTATTTCACAGTGGCTTTCACAAACAAAATAATACATTAATACTAATACTTTAGATGTTTTTAATATGAAATAAATCTCGTTCACTTTGAGTTCATTGAACAAACGTGGATGTTGGTTTTTAAGTTGCTTCACTAAATAAGAAATATTTTTCCCTTGAAGAAGCATTGTTCCCCTGAAGCATTGTTTGTGTTTTACCTTTTGTGAATTAATCATCAATTATAATCATTATTAACAAACAAGGACCCTTGCATTTTCAGAATTTTGCTATTGAATGGTACCATAAGCATCAGTTCTAGATGCATCCCTACTGTTGACCGTCATGGACTTCCCTCAGCAGTTACCTGACTTCAACAACAATAAACAATTACGGGGGAACATTGTTAGTTTCAACCAGGAATGCCCAATACAGAAAGGCCTGGAACCGGATCTCTGTTTAAAAAGTCTGGGACTCTGATTATTACCCAGAAGGCAAACGGAGCTTGGATACAGCTGAGAAGGGGACTCGCCCAGCTCTAACTGCTTTTCAGTCTCCGAATGTTGATACTGCCTGCTCTGAATGCATGCTTGCCAGAGATGCCTTGCAGTCAAGCATGAATCTTCAGTCACATCCATTATCAGCAGCTCTCATCCAAATCCGTGCTCTGCATAACTAACTGGGTTAACTTATAGTGGCCTGGAAAATACCCCCCAAGGATCTGTTTATTATAAAGGTTTTTACTTTTGCTGTTTCACAAATGATTAAAAATGGAATCGCAACAATTTGGACTTTTTGAGTACAGGATATTTTACTAAAGCAATTTAGCAGAAACAAAGCAAAACCCAAGTCAAATAATAATAATCACATAAACAAATCACTTGATTTATAATTATTGAATTACATCCTATAAACTGATGCTGGTTTCTAATGTTAATCCTGGAAGGAGAGAGGTTCGAAGAAAGAATGCGCATGCCTTGGCCACTACAGATTTATCTCTAATTGGTGTAGTTATACTACTCCAACGGGAAGGCAGTCAAATCCTTGGAAGTTGCAATCCAGTGGGAAATAGCCAAATTCTTGGAAATTATAATCCAACACAGCAAAAATGAGTAGAGAAAAAGACAAAATTTATAAATCCAGTTTGTTGGTCCAAAGTGTTTGGGCAGTGGTTGCTCCACTGTTTCTTACTGTATTATACAACTATGAATTCCCAGAGTCAGATCTTTAAATGATGCTCTCCTATTCATTGCACGGAACAAGAGGAAGAACCCCAATGTTCCTGTTTTATACTCATGTGCCCATATGCATCACCTCCTCTTTTACCTCCTTCATGTTCTCCATCATCCAATTACTTACTGCACATAATATCCTCCTGTATATATCCACTTAATGTATATAATGTTCTCTCTCTCTTTTTGCACAGTTGAGGAGCGTGTCAGGATACATTTCACTGCGTGTTGTACTCGTATAACTATGCATGTGACAAATAAAGAATCTTGAATATGATTATGACATATAAATCCTCTTTTAAGACACACCCTTGTCAACAAGCTTCTTCTCTCTGTTTTTCACATTTCATATACATGATTTAAAGCAAAGTTCAAACATTAAAATCACTTAATTATCGTGGTTACATTTTCTTCTTTTCTATGTTGTACTTTAACATGATCTCACATTAACTGCATCACATGCGAATGTTCAGTCCCATATGAATATACAGGGTGGGCCATTTATATGGATACACCGTAATAACATGGGAATGGTTGGTGATATTAAAGTCCTGTTTGTGGCACATTAGTATATGTGAGGGGGCAAACTCCTCAAGATGGGTGGTGAATGACCATGGTGGCCATTTAGAAGTCGGCCATCTTGGATACAACTATTGTTTTTTTCAATAGGAAGAGGGCCATGTGACACATCAAACTTATTGGTAATGTCACAAGAACAACAATGGTGTGCTTGGTTTCAACGTAACTTTATTCTTTCATGAGTTATTTACAAGTTTCTGACCACTTAT
>NW_005187671.1:536250-541237 GCF_000239375.1 Pundamilia nyererei | reverse complement strand
CACTTTCCAGGAAACTGTTCATCTAGGAATGCTCGGACCTGGCACCCATAATGTGGTGGTGCACCATCTTGCTGGAAAAACTCAGGGAACGTGCCAGCTTCAGTGCATAAAGAGGGAAACACATCATCATGTAGCAATTTCAAATATCCAGTGGCCTTGAGGTTTTCATTGATGAAGAATGGACCCACTATCGTTGTACCCCATATACCACACCAAACCATCACTTTTGTTGTTCCAACAGTCTTGGAGGGATCCATCCGATGTGGGTTAGTGTCAGACCAATAGCAGTGGTTTTGTTTGTTAACTTCACCATTCACATAAAAGTTTGCCTCATCACTGAACAAAATCTTCTGCGTGAACTAGGGGTCCTGTTCCAATTTTTGTTTTGCCCATTCTGCAAATTCTGTGCGCCAATCTGAGTCATCCTCGTTGAGATGCTGCAGCAGCTGGAGTTTGCAAGGGTGCCATTTGTGAGTAGCTAATATCTGCCGAAGGGATGTTCGATGCCACTAATGCCACTCTACAGTGATTTAGACTAACAAGCACCCTGCTTGTTAGTCTAAATGTGTTAGCAATGTCTTAATCCAACATGTAATTTAATCAGACTAAATCAGATTAAATCAGATTAAAAGTATTACAAATCATTATAAGTATTACAACACCCTTATTAAGATAAACTTTCGGATTTCTAAAATATTAGCTTTGAATTGTCAGTCACGCTATTCAGCAGACTACATTTATTATACCAACATTTAACAAGCTGTAGAACATTTTACAAGAAATTAAAAAGTTATTATGTTTTGCAGAAACAAATTTTCTGTGATGTAAATATCTAATAATTCATGCATCTTTTCTAGTTTTATGTTTTATTTTGAAGTTTACTTGAGTTTCATTTCCTATGAGGATTGTGAAATTATTATTATTATTATTATTATTATTATTATTATTATTATTATTATTATTATTATTATTATTATTATTATGGGTAATTTCTAAAGTGCCATAGAGGCTATGGACAGTTTTTCAGAGGTAGAGTCATTATTGTTGCCACACAGCATACTGTCATCTAGTGACAGAGCAAACTGGAGAACTTACCTGTTTCAGATCAGATGACGAAATGGTCCTTTTATGAAAAGACTTTATGGCACAAAAGTGCTAGCCTTCACAGATTAGTTTGAATTTAGAAGCTACTTGAAAGCTGTGATAGAGAGGTTATAAAAGGAACATTTAAAAGCCTGTTTGCACTTAAACTATCATTAATTTCCTGGTAAAAAAGAGAATTGAAGACAAACTCTGACTTTCAGTTTTGTTATATAAATGCTGTCTTTGTCAAATCTCGCACAGTATCAGACATTTTATTATATTAACATTAAAATATCAGCATGTATCGGAAGAAACTTGATCAGATGTCTGCTTTGAATATTGTTCAAGAACAAATCAAACGTAAGAAACACAGGAAAAGTTTAAAGGACAGTATAGAGAGAGCTCAGTGATAATGCTTTAGATAAGCTTGTCTCTTTCAGTGAAAGCATGTATGGTGACACAAAAAAGTGTCACTTGTATCTTTTTCATCACAGCAGATATATCTTTAGGAGGCATCCTATTTTTTTTGCAGTTTTCTATAGATCATATCAACCACATCACCTCATACCTAACTAAGAGATTAATCCACAGCTTTCCTTAGAAAAGCTGCCAAGGTAGGTTTGTGGGCTGGATATCCACTCAGAGGAGTGGTCAGCATGTTCACATCAAAGTATGAACATCAAACTGGACTTAAGACTTCTAAGTACAGAACAACACTAAAAATGTTGACATACTTACAGTATAATATACATTTAACACATTAACATGTACAAACGCAAAGTCTGGACTTTAAATCAAATCAAGATGTTTTGAAATGACCTTAAACAGGTTGTTTTTGCCTGGAAAACCATCTTATGTGGCTGAATTTAAAAAAATTCCACAAATGATAGTGTGCCAAAAGTCCTTAAAAGCAATGTGAAAAAATTATTCACAGTTATTGCAAATGCTGATAACAACTAGTTATTAGGGTTAGAGAGCATGTGTGTTTTTACACACAGGGACAGCCACGTTTAGATTTTTTGTCCTTAATGAATAAAATCATCCTTTAAGTATTCTCTCTGGTTTATTATCTAAAACATATTAGTGCAAGTATGACAAATACTTCACTGCACTATGAGTACAGAAGGAACCTATCCAGCTCAAGCCGGCACCAATGACTCCACAAGCTCAATAGCCTCTATGGTATGCCTGTGTATAACAAGTCATAAAGCACAGTTAATGAACTCATGGACACAACAGGATTAGGAAAATAGTGTGCTGAACAGAGGGCATCACCAAGTAATCACATTATGCCTACAGCACAGTGATAATAAAACACTTGGGAGACATAATCTAATTTGTCCTGGCTTAAGTCCAGTTTCTGTAAAACAATCTCACGAACATAATCATAAGTGGTGAACTCAGATCTGGAAAAAGCATAAGGCCTTGTCAGCATAATGGATGACATTGGTTTCAAATCTGTATCGCAAACTATTATCTAAGATCTGACAAACAGTCCCCTCAGTAAAATCTGTGGAAAACTACAGCAGTGGTTTTGGAGTGTTGTGCTGTAGTCTGCTGATGCTGTTATTCTGCTATCCTGTTCATTAGTCTCATGCTTTTTTTAGACTAAGCAAAAAAATAAAAAATAAATAAAACTTATATAGAGATAGAGCATCCCATCTGCTGCTGTGTTTATTGATCAATTTATATTCTTGGATTTAGTGTTATTCCTGGTTTTGGTTCTCCTTATTGTGTGTATATCCTTAGCTTCTAGTCTTTAGGTTTCTGCTACTGTGCCTTCCTGTGTTACACTTTTAATGTCAAGTCACCACTGTTTCAATGTTCGTGCACCTCCTGTGTTTCCCCCACTCAGTCATGTCTCCATGTCTCAGTGCCATGTCTTTGTGAATGTCTCTTGTTTCCTGTTTTACTTTGATAGTCTTGCATCTTATTTTCAGTTTTGCTTCCTCTTGGTCACTTGTATGTGATCCCCGCTGTGCTCTCCTCCTGGGTCATTCCCTGGTTATCCCTCTGTGTAGTTAGGTCCTTTGTCTTCCTCTGTTTCTTGCCCGATCAACCTGCTAACCTCCCTTGCGTCTCCATGAGGTATTTCCAGGTTTAGGTTTTCCCAGTTTAGGTTTTTGTTAGTTCCAGTCCTGTTTCTGTTTGTTTTCGGCCGCCAAAAAGTGACTCACGTTTTGTTCAAGTTCCATTCTTTCTCCAGTGCTTGCGTTTGGGTTGTACCACTCTTTCCACTCCACACGTCTGCCAGCTAAGACGTGACAGAACGATCCAGCCACACCATGAACCCAACAGAGCTGGAGGCTCAGGAGACGTGGTCCAGCCTCCTGTTTCGTTGGCTGGAGGATCTGAAGAGCTTGTCCAGCCATCTTCCTCATTCGCTGGAGGGTCAGGAGGCTCATTTAATTTAGTGCAACATGTTAATACATGATGGTAGATCTGCTTTCCCCCATCTCTGAACCCAAATGCATAGTTACTGACACAGATTTACAGTGTCAGTAACTATGCATTTGGTACCTTGAATTTAAGTAACTAACTTAAGTAAGTTTGTTAATTGGTTTAATAGTGTATTTTCATCAGTTCTCAGTAGCGTAGCCCTATTACAATTCAGATTAGCTCCAGTGATCCAATCCAAGGTTCTTCCTTGTTCTTCCTCCATAATACTGCTCAGTTTTTATTTCAGTCTTCTTGTCACGATCCTGGGTACTTTGACCCAGCGTTTTGAGTTTTAGTTTATTTTGATGTTTATGGTTTATGTTTAAGTTCATTAAGTTATTCAAGTTCATTTGTTATTAGATCCCCCTTGTGTTTTCAAACCCTGTGTTAAGTCTCCCTTGTCCTTCATGTGTTTCATGTCTGCGTTTCATTATGTTTCCTGATTTATTTTGAAGAGGTCCTGTGTTCCTATGTTCAGTGTTTTTAGTTTTACTCTCCCCTTGTGACGTTGTTATGTTCACGTGTGTCAGCTGTTTCCCCATGTGTTCCCACTTCCCTCATTAGCAGAGATGGGCAGACGCGTTACTGTAATCCGATTACTTTTTTCAAGTAACAAGTAAAGTAAGGGATTACTATTGCAAAAACGGTAATTAGATTACCGTTACTTTCCCGTAGGAACGCTGCGTTACTATGTTACTACAACCGTGATTTTTTTGCGAGAATGTCTCATGACAGTGACGTAAGCAAGTGCGACGTTTGTGACAACAGCTGTGTGCAGATTAACAATGGATCATATATCAAGTGCAGGAGACAGTATGAGCGTGCAGCGTTTAAAGCGTGGAAGTACTGACCTTACTTTAAGTTTGATTCCAGAAAAAGTGACAAAAACATTAGTGTCCGTTGTGCGTGGGAAGAAAACTTCTTTTTACAGCTAAAAACCCCCCCCCTAAAGTTCCAAGCAAGCACCGAGTAGCTACGACGTAATGGAAAATTCAGAAACGCACGGATTCTTCAACTGACCGCGGCACACCTGCACCAGGGTAAACCTCCGCCTACCCTACTCCTGCTTTACAGGTGAAAATAGAGCAAAAGGACCGCTAGTCTTTGATTTTATTTATTTTCTGCTGTGTTTTACTTGCATCTATTTGAAACAGTGAGTGTAAACAACAAAAATTATTTTATGTGTTGGAATGTGCAGAAAATAGGTTTAAATATTAAACAAATTTCTTCCAGTCAGAGAATGTTGCATATAATTAAGTTTTTGCTTGATGCATGAAGTTAAAAGATTAAAACTAATAAAACAAATTTAAAAAGGAGACTTTTCCATTTGATTACATTTTGTATGATGGATTATTCAGAAAAAGTAGAATTGGGCTAAAAGATCTATCGCTTTATCACCTATTCAGGTTGTAAATCGTGTTTTTAAAAAGTAACTAAGTAACTAAGTAATTAATTACTTTTGAAA
>NW_005187671.1:530831-536230 GCF_000239375.1 Pundamilia nyererei | reverse complement strand
TCACCTATTCAGGTTGTAAATCGTGTTTTTAAAAAGTAACTAAGTAACTAAGTAATTAATTACTTTTGAAAATAAGTAATCAGTAAAGTAACAGGATTACTTTTTGGGGGAAGTAATCAGTAATTAGTTACTGATTACTTCTTTCAAGTAACTTGACCAACACTGCTCATTAGCCTCCTGTGTGTATTTAGTGCGTGTGTTTTCAGTCATTCCTTGTCAGGTCGTCTGCTGTGTTCACGTCATGCATCCAGGTTTTTTCCATGTTTCCATGCCAGGTTCCATGTGTAAGGTTTTTCCATGCTTTAATCTTAGCTCACCCAGTTCAGTTTATTGTTTAGTTTCACCTTTGCCTTTTGTTTTGTACTTCTTTGCCAGCCCTTAATAAACGGCTCATTTTTGTTATTCCACGTCACGTTTCACAATCTGTTTTGGTCTGTATTTGAGTCCTTTTTCGCAACACATACAGTCTGGCAGGGGCAGACTGTGACACTTCTGATGACTGTGAAGAACTTTTTTGTTCATTCGGCTGGAAATATTAATGGTATCAGGTCACAGTCTGAGGATGTGTTTGGACATTTCCTCACAAAATAAAAGACACTTTCCAAATTAAAAAGAAAAAAAAACGTGTGAATCCCATGGTGGTTCTGAGTGTGAGTATTGTTTTGTATTGTAATATATTGCTAAAGCAAATTTTTTAAAAGTTATGGAATTGTTTCACGTTCTTCTTCAAGTTAAATGAAAATTATGTAATTTATAAGAAAAGACATAAGACAAGCATATTTCTTATCAAATTATTCAATTCATCGATGGAATAATCAATAAATTACTTGATTTCTAAAATAATGGAGCTGCAGCCCTAGACCATACATGCACTGAGGTGGTATTCAGTTGTAATGGAAAACAACAGAGTAGAGTCAAGTTGAGTCAAACAGGTACTAGTGGGAAAGCGGCATAAAAAAAAACAGGTAAACACAATGCTCTAGCCAATTAATGTACACGGCTGTCTTTGAATGAGTCTACATTTATAATGCAGTTTTTTTCTCCTTTTTCTCTTTTAACTCCACGAATCCTCCACGGAAATATTCTAAATGTAAACAAGTAACTTCCACGTATACATAATGAATAAGTAACTCCTGGTTAAAAAACAAAAAGACAATCATACCTCATGCAGTGACACAGCACCGAATAGAAAGCAGTGAGTGCTGTAGTGTAAAAGAAAAGCCTGTCTGACATCCATTTACTTTATAAAAGCAACAAATGACAGCTGAATAATTCAACTGACACTCGCTCATTAGATATAAGTTGACAACATTGGGGGAAAGCATGGAAGACGAGAGCAAAACAGCGACAGATGGAACTCTAGGAAATAGTGCTGATTAATTGATCAAAGTCTATATGAGTGTGTGTGGTGTGTGAGGGAGAGAGACTGAGTGAAAACAAAAACAGTAACACAAAGAAGAAGGCTGGGACAAATAAGAGAAGCATGCAGTGCAATGCAAAATCATTTTGAATTTTGTAGAAAGTGTTTCTGTACTATATTATCTCCTGTTGTCGGTGGAGACACTTGTTGTTTTTTTCTTTTTGTTGTGAAACATAAAGCGAGTAAGAGAAAGAAAGACAGTTTACATGTAAAGGTTCCCTCCATTTCAGACAAAGAAAAATCAAATATACATTCAGGTACTTCACTGGCATCTGCTTGTGATGTAGATGCTGAACATTCCACATATATTCCTGTATCAAGGTTGATGTGTCTGAATGTGTGAGTGTGTTTGTGTTTACTAATAAACAGCAGTAATTAAGAGGGAGGTGAGTAAATGATGGTCTAGAGAACATCTGTTCCAGCAGGAGAAGTGGGTCACAGCAGGGAGCGACAACACAGACACTGAGGTGTTTCACAACCTGTCGGTAAATACACACGATGAAAATCCTGTTTCTTCCTACTCGCTGACTGTCTAAAGCAGGAATATCAGACTCATTTTACATCACGGGTCACATACACCTCACATACACTTTGATCTTAAGTGGGCTGAACCAGCAAAAACCCAGTTTCTCTCACTGTAAAGATGTTTACACTCATGTTTATACTTTTAATCACATTTTATGTAAAAACGAGCACAATTTCAATACCACAGCTCATTTTTTCTACATGATAAATGCTGATGTAATAAATATAAGAAATCTGTCACCACAAATAAATAAATGTGTAAAATTACAAATAAAGTGCTGATGCTCGCTGCACCATGTTGCTTTTGTCCTTGTGAACCCATTGGAAATATTAGATAGTGAAAAAACTGGAACTTTTCTATGACTTAATTGTTACTGTTTATTGTTTATTTAACTACTTTGGTGCATTATAAATAGCACTGGTGGATATCTTTATAGTAAATGCTGTAAAACCTATGAAAATAAAGTGCCCTCCTCCACATTTTACAAAGCCACCTTTGCTGGGCCAATTCCAGCCCTCAGGGCTTGTGTTTGACACCCCTGGTCCAAACTGTTACATGGACAACAACGGCGGAAAGATGATATACCCAAGTAGCAACATATGACGCTGAAAGAAGACGTAAAAATGTGCATCCTGAGTACAGCACTTTGTCAAATGTCGACTTGAAGTTAGAGCTAAAAGTGAAGAAATCTCTAAAAACCCCATGACTTACATAAAATTACTGACAGCCGGGATGGCCTCCAACCCTCCAACACAGGACCACATTTTCTTAAAATGTTTGTTTCGGTTCCATCAATTCAGGCCAATATCTTCCCAAAAGTCTTCGAGTTTGTCACTTTTTTTCGCAAAAGTAAGAGACCTTTGTGTTCTTTTTGGTCAGTGGTTTTCGTCTTTGAACGGATGGATGACATTTTCGGCTCTTTTTTGTCTCTTTCTTATTGTTGAATCATGAACACTGACCCTAAGCGAAGCAATTAAGACTTCAGTTCTTTAGATGTTATGTTGTTATTCTTTTGTGATCTCTTGGGTGAGAGGAGGGATATTAGGTACTTTGTGTCAGACTGGTGATTTATGACCCTCTGACAAATTATTTGCCAGAGGAAGTAATAAAAGTTAGAGGCATAATTTTAATGACTATAATTAAATTATGTAAATAATCACATTTTGTCATTTTAAGGCAAAAAGTTTACTTTTTGACAAAAATGCCACCTTTTTAAACAGCTATTTTTGGGGACCTGTGTGTTCTGCCTTTTATAACTTAAATCGGATATTATAGTTGTAAGCTGCCCTAGAGCTCCCTCTAGTGGCTGCTTTGGGTTCGGTTACTTTGGGAAGGGAAAAAATGAGAACGTGAAGAAGAAATAAAAGATGGCGGAAAGTGATACCGTAATGTTATCGTTCTAAGCTGATACGGACCTTAAAATGTTGTTGCCTTGGACAAGATATGTCTGTAAGTATGAGTGTCGATAAAATAATTATTATCTTTTGTTTTGTGTAAAAATGGTACGATAATTTGTACATTTGAAAGTTTTATCTTGTTAGCTTGCAGTAAGAGTGTAACAAGCTAGTTTACAATGTTAGTTAGCTAATACAGTATTTTGTATTTTCAGTTTTACGATGGTCAAAGAGAAGGCAATGGTCAGAGGCCATTCTTCAATAAATCAGCGCAAAAAGGAAAATAAGTCTGGTTATTGGAGCATCGTTATCTCGCTGTCTAGCTGGTGAAACTAAGAGACTCAGGGCGAGGATAGCATACTGTGTGTGTGTGGAAATGTGTTAAACCATAATAAAAAGGTTATTTTTTAATGCAAATGGTGCGGTGTGGGAGGAAAAAGGACCCAAAATGCAGGCAGTTACTGATGATACAAGTGACGTTTATTTACAAGTGGTGGAGTGGCAAAACAGGCAATGAGAAATGACAAATGACTAAAGAAACCTAAACTGGAAAAACTAAATAACAAACCTGAGAACATACGAAACGGGGTGCGGGGCAGACGCAGAGAGAGGAAACGAAACACCATGGAACACAGACGAGCCGACAACGAGCCCAGACTGACACCCACTATATATACACACACAGGCTGTGTCCCAATTCAGGGGCTGTGTCTCAATTCAGGGACTGTACGCTTGAAGTACGCTTTTTAAGTGCGATTACGTCATCGCTACACAACGACGGCTGTCCCAATCCGAAGTGTACTACGCTTCGTGGTCCCATATATCCCACAATTCATAGCGCGGCGGATAATTTTGCCACAAAATACGCAGAAGGGAGTGGCCGAAGAGTGAACTGTCAAAAGTAAGTACTGAATATTATGTCACTTATTTATGTGCGAATGTTTAATAACGAAGAACATTAAAACTGTTGCTGTTGGCCACATGCCGGCAAGTTGTGTGACATTAGTGATGTTTGTACTTTCAGCGTTAACTTGGCTTTAAAGCCTCTACATATACATATAGTCGACCTTAATCTTACAGAGAACGTGATGATTTTATGGATAATTAAAGTCAGTCATATATCCACAAACACAACAAGCTGAAAGTCAGTGATGCTGCTCGGTCTGCAGTCCTGAATATCACGGCACAAGCAGGATTCACTGCACTGTTAATGTTAGCTATGTTATATTGCTGCCTCTGTTCGGTGGTGTCGAGTCAAACGGACTTTAACGTGTGTTTGAACGAGCTGACGGTTCACTTGTTAAGCTGAAAGAAAGATGCTTTAATCACAGGAGTCACACATGTGTCCACTGTACCATCTGGGAACTCTTCTTGTTTAGCACTCATAATAACACAAACACTAAATCCTCCTTCTCTGGTGCTGTTGTGTAGCAGTGTGTACACCTGAGACTTTCACCTGTCTGTCTGTCCTGCACTCTCTCTCTTTTTCTTTCTCTCTGATTGTGTAATAAAAGTATGAACATGTGTTTATAAGTTACACTTGTGTTTGAATCCTGCAGCTTATCACACATTTGATTTCCATGTGTGACGACTGCAAGTGTCCAGAGTGAGGACAGACTGAGGGACCCACTGCTGCACATCATCTGTGAGGCTTTGCACCCCTGATGATCCACCAAGACAAACTCAGCAGTGTGTGAGGAAGAGGAGGAGGAAGAGCCAGCAGCAGCTGACAGATGGAGAGAATAGACAGACTGTTCCCTGTTTGTGAAGGACTGCTAGGAAAGTTTAACATAACTGTCTGCCCTGAATCAGTCTTATTAGGTAATGTTCAAATAATTTTATCCTCCCAGTGTTTTCAGTGTGGGAGAAAGTACTCAGGGCCTTCAAGTTACACACTATGAAAGGCAGCAACAAGTTTAATATTCAGAAACCTAAAGTATGTATCAGCAGCAGAATCGACCTAAAAATAAATGTTTGTTTCAGTTCTATGAAGCTTTGAGTATTTTGGATCAGTAGCACTGCTGTGTTTGTTGCATCATATTGCTGTAATTGTTTATAT
>NW_005187671.1:525989-529853 GCF_000239375.1 Pundamilia nyererei | reverse complement strand
AAGCCTCTCACTTCCGCACTTCTTGTACTTATAGTACGCACCGTACGTATTGCGCGTACTTCAAGCGTGCAGACCCTGAATTGGGACACAGCCACAAACAAGGAGACCAGGAAATGACATACAGGTGGGAGCACAGCTGATTCTAATACACAAGACGACCTGAGGATACAAGCTGAACAACAAACACAGACCTTCAAAATAAAACAGGAAATCCACAACACAAACAGGGGACGAGGGGAGGACACAGAATACCAACATCAGAATAAACTAGAACATAAGACAATAATCATATAAAACACAAAACACTGGGTCAACGACCCAGCACCATGACACTTTTGTTATGACAGAGAGCAGTGAGGATGGGAGGAGTCGGAGGTTGCATGTCCCACTGGAAGGCTTGAATTCATAGTTAGACACAGCTCCACCACAACATGAGACAGCTATAGCGAGCATCCCCGGGAAAAGTGAAATTGCGTCTTCACACATCAGCCAGTGTGGGCAGAAATGACATTCTCTTTTATTCACAGTTTGAACCCTGAGCTAGTGCTACTCGTCAATCCACCAATAAAGCAATTTAAAATAGAGGTAGTGCTGGCTTTTGCCAGTTAGAAAAAGCACTGATCAATAAAGCAAACCAGAAAGGCTCTCGCTTTGACCAATCAGAGAGCAGAGTAGGTCGGGGTTTTCCGGACCCCCTCCTCTCCTGAAGCCAGCAACCCGCGAGTCACCAGAAGTTGTCGCCTGCCTGACTTTGAGCTAATGCCATGACCCTTGGCCGAGAGAAAACTTCAACATTTCATGTTTCAAATGAAAGCACAGCAACATGGAAAGATATTTTTCTTTAATGATGTTGCTGTAGAAATCTCAAATGCTAATTATTCTAAGATCTTATGGTCAAACTCCATGATTTTCCATATGTGTGTGGAGTAACATGGCCTTTCTCTGATGATGCAAATGCTGTGACCGAGATCATTCAGGTTTAACAACACAAATTATTTTGATAGCAGAAAACATTCTCAGACGTTTTTACAATTACGAAAGTATCTCTGATATCCCTTATAATACTGGCTCTCTTGGTATTATGGTCTAATGATTGTGTACAGTTGTGCAGATGGCTCATGTGCCCATGTCTTTCTGTGCCCTGATCATGGCTCAGTAAATGATCAGGGCACAGAAAGGAATTGCGAAGAAATACCAGGCAAGCAAAACACCAGCTACTGGTAGGTAGAGTAGTAGCTGCAAGACTAGGCTGACCAGCATGTACACTGTCTGGTTTGATTACAAGAAGACCTATGACTCAATGCCCCACACCTGGATCCTAGAATGCCTAGAATTGTACCAGATCTTTTTTTTTTTTATCAGGAACTCAATGGGGACCAACTTCAAGCCCAAAGAACAAGTTACCATCAAGTGCGGTATCTGCCAAGGAGGTACGCTGTCCCACTGTATACCCCTGAAACCCCTCAGTGAGGTAATTGACAAGACTGGCTATGGAGCAATGGTCAGCCACCTCCACTACATGGATGACATCGAGCTGTATGGAGGACATCAAAATGTCTTTTGGAGTGGAGAAGTGTAGTCAGATGATAACGAAGAGAGGGAAGGTAGTCAGAAATGAGGGGATCGAATTACCAGAAGGCACCATTGCAGACATTGAGGAAGCTACAAGTACAGGATCAGGGATAATAAGCTGGCCAAAGGAAGAGATAAAAACCACTGACATCAAGACAAGGAAGCTCCTGACCATGCATGGAGGGTTTTACCCCAAGTGGAGCACCCTTATACTGTGCGCTAAGCGGAAGGAAGGAGGCCAGGAGCTAGTAAGTGTCAGTACCACAGTCCAGGATGAGATAACGAACATTCACGAGTATCACCAGCAGATAGAGCAAGTGGCTGACATCCAAAAATCCTACCAATGGCTGGACAAAGCTGGATTGAAAGACAGCACAGAGGCACTAATCATGGCAGCACAGGAACAAGCTCTAAGTACAAGATCTATAGAGGCTGGTATCTATCACACCAGGTAAGAGCCCAGGTGCAGGCTGTGTAAAGATGCCCCTCAGACAATCAAGCACATAACAGCAACGTGCAAGATGCTAGCAGACAAGGCGTATATAGAAAGCCATAACCAAGTACCCGGTATAGTATACAGAAACATCTGTGCTGAAAATAGCCTGGAAGTCACGAGGTCGAAATGGAACACACCCCCTACGGCGGTCGAGAATGAACAAGCTAAGATCTTGTGGGACTCCCAGATACAGACTGACAAAATGAGGATGGCTAACCAACCAGACATAGTGGTGATCAAGTAGAGCAGTGGTTCCCAAACTTTTTTTGCTAAGGCCCCCTTTGTTTTACAAGAAAAACGTTCGGCTCCCCCCCTCCCCCCAATGCACAAACGAACAACGCACAAACACATCCTCCAACCACACATACCCATATTTTGCTCCATTTATTTCACACCTCAAACATTTAGTGAACAATTAAGCAAATACAAGTAAACTGCAATAAATTACAGGTAGTAATAAAATAAACTACTAACTCTTTACTTCACTACATCCACACCTACACAGGTATTTTGGAAAACGCAGCCGTTTGTATGCATTTGGACCTTTCGTCCACACGTAAACGGCGTTTTGAATCACCGAAAGCTGAGGATTTTTTTAAAACTCCTTTTTTGTGTTTACGTGTGGACGAGGAATACAGAGTTTGACATGCAACGTCAAAGGTATGTGCCTTTTTTCACGTCACGCTGTGCGCCACCTTATTGTTTACATGAGATGAATTGCAGAATGGCAGATAGAGACAAAATACTGTTAATCAGACTATCTGCAGGTTTACACGCTTACATATAAACACACAGTTACTGTCCCTCCATTTAGAAAGGCAGAGGCATCACGGTGTAATTATTTTACGTGTAGTTGTTTTTTTCAATTACGAAAAAAGGGGAGTTATGAAGGGGAGACCTACCTTGGCACTTGTACAGGTGAAGCCAAAGGGAAGATATGCTTCACCATATTTTCTAGTCTTTGGCTTAGAATAAAGTTGGTTTGGAAACATATGCTTTGCGTTTGTGTGTTTTTTCCCCTTTTCATACCGTGCCCTCCCTGCAATGGCTCTGCGCTCCCCCCTAGGGGGCGGGCCCCACACGTTGGGAAGCTCTGAAGTAGAGGAAGACGGCCATAGTGATAGAGGTAGTGATACCAAATGACAGCAACATGAGGAAGAAGGAACACGAGAAGCTGGAGAAGTACCACGGGCTCAGAGAAGAGCTCAAGAAGATGTGAAAGTTCCCAGTAATTGAAGCGCTCGATGCATTGACCCCCAAGCTAGGCAAGTGGCTCCAGCAGATCCCAGCAGATCACACATGAAGACAGACACACACACACATCCTACACACCATGATAGCCTTCTCCCAGTCTCCGTGATGTGCAATATTACCAATTGCAATTTTTCTGATTCAATTCAATTTTATTTATATAGCGCCAAATCACAACAAAAGTCGCCTCAAAGCGCTTTATATTGTACAGTAGATACAGAGAAAAGCCCAACAATCACATGACCCCCTATCAGCACGCACTTTGGTGACAGTGGGAAGGAAAAACTCCCTTTTAACAGGAAGAAACCTCCAGCAGAACCAGGCTCAGGGAGGGGTGGCCATCTGCTGCGACCAGTTGGGGTGAGAGAAGGAAAACAGGATAAAGACATGCTGTGGAAGAGAGACAGAGGTTAATAACAGATATGATTCAATGCAGAGAGGTCTATCAATACATAGTGAGTGATACAACACGGTATTTTATTCTACAGTATTTTATTCTACAGGCAATTGTCTATGGTGTGAAGATACGAGATGTGCAGCACCTG
>NW_005187671.1:505157-517522 GCF_000239375.1 Pundamilia nyererei | reverse complement strand
TTGGGTTTTTTTCTCTGTATCTATGAAGCGCCTTGAGGCGACTTATGTTGTGATTTGGCGCTATATAAATAAAATTGAATTGAATTGAATTGAATTCTATTGTATACAGTATTTTATTCTATTTTGTATAGAATGTTGTTCTATTTTATCTTATTCTATTCTATTTTTTTCTTTTTTTTGCTCCTCTTAACTTTGTACTGTCAACTTTTCTGCCATGACAAAAGCATTTTCCACGTGAGATGAATAAAGGTTTTTCTTTCAGTGCCCGAAGTGCTCTGTACCAAGTACCAAAAAACCACAAAGGAAGGCAAAGAGATGCTGAAGGTCAGAAAAAAACAAACTGTTGAATGTTTCCCTGTTTCGGCAAATTGTAATTTACTGTACTTTAATATTGCACACACAGTAGCAACAAATTAGACAGACAGATGCTACTATAAACTGAATTTGAAATTCCAGTTACATTTTGGGATTATTTCATATGGCAAGAAATTCAATAATAACAAAATATCCTCTCAGGCTTTCATACTGACAGGGACAAAATACTTTTGTCTTCTGCATTTTGGGTTTAGAACAGACAGTTTCTATTCTCTGTACAATCTGGTGGAGTTGCAAGAGAGACAGCATGAGGTGAGTGTGGCCTTCTCTTTGTAGATGAAAGAAAAAAAAGCACAAAAAAATATCTGGCCTGCTTTACACCACTGTCCTTGAGACGTCCTGTAGTTTCCTGCCACACAAGCTGCTATCAAAAGAACCCAGGCTACAAACAAAAAGAAGAGAGTAATTAGAGATTAGCCTGGGTGTTTGAAAGGAAATTGAACATTGTGCGACCAGATGAGATGGGTTCTTTTACTCTGTTTTAGTTCCTTTTCTCCCTCAGGACAGCCAGGTAATCATGATTTCATGGACGGTATGAATGCAGATGGGCAGAAGGTTATCTGCTCCTATGAAGGTCAATTCTAGAGTGTTTATAAAATTGACCTAAACTGTTTAGCTGCAGTTATTCACAGCAATTCAGTTTGTTGTTTTAAATACAACACTTTTAGTCAGTTTTGTTAGTAAAGTTTACTGCATTCATTTACTTTACTACGTTAATAATGATTACTCTGCATGGCATTACCTTGGCCTCCAGTAAGACTGTGATGAATCTTGGAGTCATTTTTGACCAGGACATGTCCTCAATGCACATATTAAACAAATATGTAGGACTGCACAACATCTAAAATTAGAAACATCTTATCTCAGAGTGACGCTGAAAAACTATTTCATGCATTTATTATTTCCAGGCTGGACTACTGTAATTCATTATTATCAGGATGTCCTAAAAACTCCCTGAAAAGCCTTCAGTTAATCCCAAATGCTGCAGCAAGAGTCCTGACAGGGACTAGAAAGAGAGAGCAGAATTCTCCTATATTGGCTTCAGTTCATTGGCTCCCTTTTAATCAAGAATGAATTCAAAATCCTGCTCCTCACATACAAGGACTTAAATAATCAGCTTATCATCTTATCTTAATGACCTTGTAGTACCATATCACCCTATTAGAGCACTTCGCTCTCACACTGCAGGCCTACTTATTGTTCCTAGAGTATTTAAAAGTAGAATGGGAGGCAGAGCCTTCAGTTTTCAGGCCCCTCTTCTGTGGAACCAGCTTCCAGTTTGGATTCCGGAGACAGACACTATCTCTACTTTCAAGATTAGCCTTAAAACTTTCCTTTTTGCTAAAGCATATAGTTATGCTGCAATAGGTGTAGGCTGCTGGGGGATTCCCATGATGCATTGTATTTCTTCTTCAGTCAACTTCCCACTCACTATGTGTTAACAGACCTCTCTGCACTGAATCATATCTGTTATTAATCTGTCTCTCTTCCACAGCATGTCTTTATCCTGTCTTCCTTCTCTTACCCCAACCGGTCGCAGCAGATGGCCCCGCCCTTCCCTGAGCCTGGTTCTGCTGGAGGTTTCTTCCTGTTAAAAGGGAGTTTTTCCTTCCCAAAGTGCTTGCTCATAGGGGGTCATATGATTGTTGGGTTTTTCTCTGTAAGTATTATTGTAGGGTCTACCTTACAATATAAAGCGCCTTGAGGCGACTGTTGTTGTGATTTGGCGCTGTACAAATAAAATTGATTTGAATTGAAAATTGATTACTTTGTAGAACTTTATCGAGATGGCTATCTTTAGTAAAAGCTAAAACTGATGCTTTCTAAACAAGTTTAGTAAGTAAATTAATTTAGTAAGCTAGTAGGATGGTGCTTTATGATTTGTGTCCTGTTTCTGTCACTCTTTACTTTTGTTGTATTTGGTTTAGATACACATACTGATTGGGAATGAGGCTGTTCTCACTATTGCCACATCAGGTGTGCCATAATACTGATGTCTGTGCATGTTTCAGATTACAAAGCTGCACCTGACCCTCTGGGAAGGAGGATCGGCTCACTCATCAGCAGGGCTGGACTGGGACAAAACATCAGCCCGCCATTATAGGAAAAGTCATAAAGCCTTTGAATGAAATCAGATAAAAACTTTGGTTGTAAGATTCAGATAATTACTTATTCAAAGTGAGACATTTTAAATGAGAATACGAAAGAAAAGTATTTCTTTGTGTCCCCCTTTCCCTGTTAATGCCCCACCTGGCCCCCCTGGCATAACTTTGCTAGACCCGCCCCTGCACAGTTACCAGCTGTCAGCTACTTAGAAAAGGATCCTGGTGTTATTTCTCAGAAACAGTTCATAACTTCCCTTCAACTCATTCATGTCACCTAAAAGGTAAACCTGTTTCTCCATCACCTGTTCAGCTCTGATGATTCAGTAAGGACATCTCCTGGTTTCATCTTCATGTTTCCCTCTCACCACATAACCAAACCGACATCATGACCAGCAGCTTTTACAGCTGTGGCTCCAGCAAACATCAGCTGATACTAGAAATAAATATTAAATAAATTCTGACAACAGCTGATCAAGCTTAAACGTGCTGCTGTTGTTTAGCACGACATCCGCTGGGTTCTTTTTTATGGCGCAAAGAGGGTGATAAACAAACAAGAGAGACGGAACTTCCGTCAGAAATGCAGATCAGCTGATCATTGATCAGTTTCATGATTGAAGTAGCAACAGGAGAGGGAGGGAGAGAGATTGAGGGGAGGAGAAACAGCTGTTCAGTGTAAAGACACAGAATAACTGCAGCTTTGTGTCTTTTTTCATTCTAGCTCAAGTCCGGGACAAACTGTTCCTTTTCAGCTCAATACGAAACACGTAATATTTTTTCTGAATATGGGACAGTTGCCAACTCTAATAACTAACCTTATGAATAAAATAAAGTTCACTATCAGTAACATCGTAGCATCCACCCAGCTGTATAGAAACTCTGTCATGCTAGCTAGTACGCAGTACGAGTTGTTGTAACTGACTGTAAAAAGTCAGCACAACAAAAATAAACTCCATCTAAACTTGGTTTATATCTTCTTACCTGAAGTTCAGTTCACCTGACACTTGGACCAGCGGCCGCCTTGGGTCTCTCCTCCTCCTGCCTCTCCTTTCCCTCATCCACCTGCTGGCCTCTGTGAAAGCTCCGCCATAGAAACCACCACCAAACAACTGAGTTATTTTTACACATCGGCCAATCCACCACCTTTCATTGTTTATACCATTACAACAAAACAAAAACAAACAAAAAGACACCCATCGACCCATAAAAACGAAAAATCACCATCGGCCCACCTGGCAAATGCCCGATGGCCAGTCCAGCTCTGCTCATCAGGGTCACTCATAAGCTTATCTCAACTATCACAGGACGAGACGTCTGGTCCACCTTGGACAACTTGCCAATTTGATGCAGGACTAACCCAGAGAAACAGACAACCATTCACCCTCACAGTCACACCTATCATTTTAGAATGACCAATGAACCTAGCCCCACTAATTGCATGTCTTTTTCTCTGGGAGGAAACAAGAGTATCTGGAGAGAACCCAAACAAACACAGGGAGAATATGCAAACTCCACACAGAAAGGTAAAACTTGGTGCTGCCCATGACTGTCCACTTGTAAAACGGAAAATTGGTGGCATAAATTAAACTGCCTTTATTAACCAACTGGTCCTTTATATTACCACAGCACTTATCATTCCAACATGTTTTTCAGTTCTTGACATTTGACTGACAAAGTCACAGGTGAGATATATATAAAATAGTATGATATACTAATTCAACCTATAGCACGTTTGATTCACCTTTTTACAAGAACTTCCTTAATAGAGGAAAGAAACCTCAGGCTGGCTGAATGTGTGAAGAAAGAGTGACAAGGTCAAAGGAACAAAACTATACATTAATTCACTGAGCTCTATTACATTACAAGACTGTCTGTTATTAGATTAAATTAGAATCATAACCAACTATTAAAAAGAATAAACATCTGCAGTATTGTCTCTCTGTGTTAGTACTGCAACAGACTGCAACTTTTCTATGGTGTACCTGACTCCAATGCGTTCACAATTCTGAATTGGATAAGTGGAAGTAGATGGATGGACTGATACAAAACTAAACGAGCAGAACTTTAAACCCTTGACTTTTGCACATGTCATCTCTTTTTATGTTACATCCTCTGGTCATTAATAAAAGAACAGGATTGTCATTTGTGTGTTACTGTTCAGACTCAAATTGGTTTGATGTTTGGAGGCTTGCAGTGAGTAGATATACAGGCATACAGGCATTTGTTTAAAAATATACATAGTAAAAGTAAAAAGTAGTCAGAAAAACAATACTTAACTAAAGTACAGGTATTTGAAAATTGTACTTAAGTATAGTAACAAAGTATTTGGACTTCCAATCTTTGTCATATAGTCACCAAAAGAAAAAAATTTATTTCCTTTTTAATTCTATTTGTATTGGAACAATCCCTTTGTATACAGCAAGCTTGTATAATCCCGTGGAGGAGAAGCAGGAGAGTGACGTTTCTAAAAAGCCAAGTGAAAAGTCAAGGGCAAGAAGAAGGACACTGTGTATTAAGATGTGTGTAGCTTCACTGAGCTCTGCGAGGTAAATATGTTGATATGCATGTGTGTGCAAGCAAGCACAAGTGTGTGTCTCTTCAAGCGGTGAATCAAAGGCCTTATGTGCAGAGCTGCACAGAGCTGATAGCTGACCCATCAAGCGTGGCCCACCTAAAGCAGAATAAAAAACACCCACATCAGAAAAAGCCTCAGTGGAGAGAATTTCTAAAGTGCAGTGCTGCACTGTGCACGTCTAAAAGGCCTACCTCAGCCACAAAAACATCCCTCAAATCCTCAGCCAACAATGGACACTTTCAAAAGGCAGAGAGAGGGCAAAGAGATGGGAAAGAGAGAGAGGGTTGGAAAAGACTTTGTGCTTCCCTCTCCACTCTCCAACCTTTCATGGTCAAGCTGCATGTTTCCTGACAGCAACTACTTGCACTCAGTGTGGTCTGGAGTAGAGGACAATGTTTCTGCTACCCTATCAATAAGACCACGCAGTGCATACTCCAGCTGTGAGTGCACAGATTTCACCTCTGTGAGAGAAACATGAAACTGTCTGACAGTCTGACTTGAATCATAAAAATGAAATACACTTTTTTTTTACATTATTGTGATGAGGAGCACATGCTATTTGCCTTCTGAATACATGGATCATAAGGTAGGTGTAGCATCAAGTCAATCTTCTATCATATTGATCTGGTCTGTTAAGTAGCAGAGGAAGTTGTTAATCAGTTTCAGATGCTTTGTTGTTAATGGAATTGACAACAGGTGCACCGGGAAGGCAACAAAAAGAGATTCTCCAGAAGAAGAATGGTTTTAAAGGTGGTGATAGGTACTTTTACATTTGGCTAGGGTCAGTGCCACTACTGCGACCAGGACCCTACAGAGGTTGCACAGGTATTCCATGGAAGGCATATCAGTGCATGCCATTTTCAAAAGGTTTGCTGTGTCTTCCAGCACATTGTCAAGTCCCTTGAGGAAATTCCAAGAGACTGGAGCTACTCTAACAAGGATGGATGCACACGATGAGCACTGCCAGAGCCCTACAACACCACCAGCTGGTGTGAATGTCTCTGACCACAACAGACTTCATGAGGGGGGCCTGAGGGCC
Organism: Pundamilia nyererei; assembly: GCF_000239375.1. Taxonomy (NCBI): domain Eukaryota; kingdom Metazoa; phylum Chordata; class Actinopteri; order Cichliformes; family Cichlidae; genus Pundamilia; species Pundamilia nyererei. The sequence continues at coordinate 511,431 of NW_005187671.1, read as the reverse complement.
CAATGTCCTACAGCGGGACCTGTGGTCACTGCGCAGCACCATGGAGCCCGATGGCATTTGCCACAGAATAGAACTGGCAGGTCCACAAATGGTGGCCTGCGCTTTTCACAGAGGAGAATGCTGCCCCAACGTTGTTAGGCATGCATACAAGCCATATAAACTACTGAGGACCATTCTGAGCTTTTTCGATGAAATGTGAAAACTGGGCTAGGCTGCCACATCATTTTTTTCTTTGAATTAAGCTTTCTGTAAGTTTCCATTTCCATTCAATTATTAGGCACATTTACTTTTAAATACAATTATGCTGTCATCTTGTGTTTAATGTCTTTAAATTCATTCCTTAATATTCCAATAAAAAAGAAAATAATAACGTTCTTTTTTTAAAATTTTGCTTAAATGAAATCTTGTTATGAATAATTTAATACATTTTATTCCTACAGCCTGTACTAGTTTACAGAAAAATCATATCTTCATTAAATGAAAAATAAATATTATACATTTTAAATGGGATCTTTGTAACAATGATATTTATGATAAATAAGGTAATAAGTAATCTATGCTTACCAGTTAACCAGCCTAAATCCCCTGTTACAATTTTTTACTCTGTATCCAAAAAGCAATATGGGTGGTTGTCTAGTGCTTTTATCTGTACGTATTTTTATCTGATCCATTGTACCACTAGACCATACTAGACCATTCCATAGCCATTAACTGGCACCATGCTTACTGCCGGAGCAAAAATCTCTCTTTGACCAGAATTGATGTAATTATGGCAGATTTTTACACACATCCATCCGTTTTCCCATTTTCTGTTTGTGGAGAGAAGCAAATTTAGACTTGACAACAGCCAGTATTGTTATATATTTTCCACAACATCGCCCAGGTTGACAGCGACAGGAACAATCACAGCAAGATGATACTGTCAGACTTTCCTGCTGCCAAATTAGCTCAAATTAAACTTTCTGTTGCTAATGCACAACCAAGTCCTGCAGTGGTACTTCTGAGTAAAAAAACCTCATAAAATATGTATGTGGGGTAACCTCTCTCAAGCCTTTGCACTCTTTTTGAAAGCGTATGCGGCAACCAAGCAGAAGAGACCAAACACTGTAGACGAGGAAAATACTTCGTCACTGATCTGTCGTCTCCTTGCACAGGTTCAGGCATTAATATTTAGTTGTTTAGCCATTTAAATCCATAATCAAAGCCAGCGAAAGAAAGAGCATTACCATAATAGCACAAAACAGGGGAACATTATAATTATATAAAGGGAAATGGAGACAGAGCGAATTAGCTAAAAACAAAATCCAATTAAAATATTCATCTGATCATATTTTCAGTCCTACTTTTTTATATCAAATGTTTTAGCGAGACCATTATTGATATAAATGTAATGATGTTATCTTTTTTAAGCTGTCAAATTATGTGACTCTTTCACTCCATGCCAGTGTGGCTGTCTGCCAAAATGTCAGTACTGCAATTTTCATATTGCAAAGAAGCTTCTTATAGTTCTCTACATTTAATATGATAATGTCATATTGTTTAGTTGATGTGGCATCACACAGTGTTAATTAATAGTCTATTCTGTATTTCATTGATATTTCATTTATTTAAAATAAAATTCCGTAAAATCTGAAAAAGTTTTTACAGTGTACATTTAGTGTATTTAAGATTTTGTTTAATTGCAATGTTTGCGACACGTTATTATGGGATGTGTTGTTATTATATTTGTGCATTTCCTGTAATGTAGGCTTTGTATCTTTTTTAATTTTTAATTATTTATGGTGCAGTAGGAATTTCAAGCCTAACTGGTGAAATAAATATCAAGACCTAAGGAACAAGTTGTTTTTATTTTTACTGCACAAACTAATCATGTATCAATTAACTTTTGTGCAGCATCAACACACACACACACACACACACACACACACACACACACACACACACACACACATACAAACAAGAGAAAAAATGAGAGAAAAGAGTTTTCTTTCATAATGGATAGATGAGTAGAAGAGTTGATGCTGTTGTTTAGTGAAGGAAATGCATTGTGGAGGATCCCATTCTCTGTTTATGGAGAGAAGCATATTTAGACTTGACAACAGCCAATATTGTTGTATTTTTTCCACAACATCACCCAGGTTGACAGCGACAGGAGCAATCGCTGCAACATGATGCTGTCAGACTTCCTTGCTTCTTGTATAAAAAATACATTTTTTTCTTTTTTCTGTTCCATTTCAGTCCTATTGGGGGAGAGGGGGGGGAGAGAGAGAGAGAGAGAGAGAGAGAGAGAGAGAGAGAGCAAAGGATACGTTGCTGCTTAGCAATGATCTGGTCAATGAGATCTTGATAGGCTGTTCTTATCTAATCAACACCTCCACTATTTTAATCCTGTGGTCCGATCTATTGCCTTCTTCAATTTCCTCCTCTTTGAAAGGCAATCAGAGTGTAGGGCACTTTAATAGCTACTTGGCAAAATGCACTTCAAGGGACCATGAACTCAGGACAAGGATCTTTCATCAGATTGTCAACTTTGAGTGATGTGAAGCACTCTGGATGGCACAAGCACATGAATGGGGTGGGGCAGTGGAGTGCAGGTTAGTGCTGTGACCTTGGACACATAATATCTCTGTAGATGGATAACTATAAAAAATGCACCTACCCACCTCTCTTGTGCTGACTCAAGCATGACACACAGTCAGACAAGATTGTCCTTTGTGATTAATTTTGACTGTTAGTCCTTAATAGGCAAGCCAAACAAGCTAAAGTCACAATGTTGCTGGAGACACATTCTATGTGTTTTCTATAGCAGCTGTATGCTGCAGTGCTGTGTACAGGACATCTTTTATTTTACTTTTGGTTGATACAGGCCTCTGTTATTTAACTGCTTTGCCAATTATAAGTGTATAACATATTACAATTGTGAACTCCAGGGATCCACCAGGAGATGCTGGAGGTTGTTGGGAAGAATGTCAGCATACAGTACACAGCACAAATTTGGTACTGGAATTCATATCCAAACTCTTATGACAAAGAAAAGCAGTTTGATCAAAGATCTGTGAATTTATCTCAAATTTTTGTGGCATTCTTTATTAAACCAGACCTCTGAGACACGCCTAATTTCCAGGAGACAGGGTTGTTATGTGTTATGAAATTAATAGTTTTCTTTTCATTTGAATATTTTCTAGTGATTCTTAGTGTGCTTTGCTATTTGCTTCCCATGTTTCTTCCTTAGTACCAATTAGTTTGGTTTATAATGTCTATGTAATTTCTTGATTCGTTTCATCCTCTTGTGTTAATTTTATTTGTGTCTATTTTCCTGTTTAGTTGTCGCATTTCACTGTTTTATTTTGATAGTTATTTGTCTGTGGTGCTTGTGTTTGGTTTTACTTCCCCCTCATCTTGTTTTTCCAGATTGCTTTTCCCCATGGCTGTGTCATTTTCGCTTATCCCTCAGTGTTTATATAAACCCAGTCAGTCCTTTGTTCTTTGTTGGTGAATTAGTTAACCCTTCTCAAGATGTTTCTAGTTGGTTTATGTTATTTTATTATTATTTGTTTGTTTGTTCTTATGGTTTCTAAGGTCTGTTCCTTTTTGACTGAACCACAGATTATCATTAAAATTACCTTTTCGAGTTTCATTCTACCTGCCAGGATTCTGGTCTGCATTTGTGATCCTCTGCCACATCCACACCCAACATGACATGTTATGTCTCTCATGTCATTAAATTTTTCTGTATGTTTTGATTTCTTCATGTACAGTGATGTGAAAAATGATTTTGCCCCCTTTCTGATTTCTTATTCTTTTGCATATTTTTCACACACAAACTTAGAAAAAGATTATACAAGTAAATACTAATGCAGTTCTAAAATGACAATTTGAGTTTTTTTAGGAGAAGCATGCTATCCAAACTTTCCTCGCCTTCATGAAACAATAGTTGCCATCCTTGTAAAATCATTAGTTAATTGTAAGTAACCATGTGTTTTTGGAAAGCTGTTCAATTTCTCTAGCCACACTGAGCCTGGTTACTGCCAGACCTGTCAAATCAAGAAATCACTTCAATAGAACCTCTCTGACATAGTGAAATAGGCTAAAAGATCTCAAAATGCAATACTTCATGCCACAACCTAGAAACACAATCATTGGCATCTTTTTTTCCACTAGCACCTACTCTGCTCAACTCTAAAAAAGACAAAATATCCAGTGGGCAGCAGTTCTCTGGACAAGAGTATGTTATTGACACCACAGGTGAATAGCCAGACTGCCTGAGCCGACAGGAAGGCAACAGTGACTTAAATAACATCTTGTTATATCCAAGTAGAGACCTCACAATACCAATAGTAGAAAGATTACATTATCCCATGTACTTAAATATTATTGTCTTTATTAAAAATCACATTAAAATAATTGACACAGTGGTGGCAGACAATTTATTTAAAATGTAAACATTATATTTTGTTCATCTTCTTACATGTTGAAAGGCTACCAGTTTGGAAAAAAATTCCCCTGAATTGTTGAAGTATGGCAGACAACAGCTAGCTGGTGTTCTCACCAAAATGCTACATGCGTCTTGTGATACAACTACAGTACTGGATGAGTGATACAGAGGTATCATCATAGTTAACCTAAAACATTGTGATAACTGGCACAGAATCACACTTTTTGTCTCTGGAAAACTCCTCTGCATGGCTCTGTTGCATTGCTGCCACTGAATAGTTGAAAAGCAATTATGAGAAAAACAAGCTGACTGATCTTTATGAATGATTATCAGTTATCTCTCAGTTAACTTTATCAGTTTAGTTAAAGCTTTCACTAACGTACACTGCTTCAGTGGTCTACACTGAACAGTTAACATGTTTTACTTACTTCACCATCACTCCCACTGCTACATCTGCACGGATAAGGGGAGCACAGATTTCTTTGAGACTGAGCCTGGACAACATCAGGGTTGTGTCCCCTCAGCTTTTCTATTCTTCTTTGCCATCAGTTTTTTTATGAGAAGGTCAGCCAACTAGGATTGTGTAGGATTGTCTTGGAGAGCAGCTACATATCTTGTAGACCTCAGTTTTGAAGATGACATAACTATCTTCGTGTTGACACAGAAAGATCTAAATATGACGATGGCAAAATAGGAAGCCATGAAAATGGCATGAGGAAAAAAGGAAAAAAAACTTTGCACAAAGAAGACGAACGTTCTGTGGATTGGCTTTATGGTATGGCCAATTTAGATGTCATCAGACAGGTGGGCAAAGCCTTAACTACATTATTATGACTAAGGCCGATCTGAGCATCTTCCTCTCTAACCTCAGGTAGAAATGGTAAATGGACTAGTGCTTATGTAGTACTTTTCTACTCTAGTGGAGCACTCAAAGCCCTTTATACAACATGTCTCATTCACCCATTTATATAAGCACTTTTTTCCATGCCTAAGTGTCTTCTATCTAACATTCACACACAAGCAACTTGGGCTTCAGTATTTTTTCCAAGGATACTTTGGCATGCAGAATGGAGCAGCCATTGATCAGGCCACCAACCTGGTCCAATTAGTGGATGACCTGCTCTATCTCCTAAGCTATAGCCACCCCATCCCACATGCATCACTGTCTTTGTGCATATTTCCTGGACAAGACTGCAGATGAGTTGCCTCATCTTAAGTATTGAGTTGATGCCGTGGCTTATGGATGTGAAATGTGGTTGCTGTAAACCAGTGGGGGAGCGGGGGAGTGGCTTACTGGGCTTAAGCCCGGGTTGTTTTTTCAGAAGCCCGGGGTCTTTTGGAGTGTAATTTTTTCATAGTTAGATGCCTGGCTGACAACTGTATAAAACAAAAACTACACACAATATTCGAAGCACATAGCGCACACTGTGGGAATTTACAACTGTGCGTAAATCCCCCCTAATATTGGTATGATCCGAGCTCAGACACTAAGCGACTGAGGGAGGGGGCGGGGGCAGCTGCTGCCTGCGAGTGCGCTGTTGGAGAAGTGCAGCGAGGCAGACAGAGGAGAACTGAAGTTCGACCAGGTACCAAAGCAAATCATTCGTACTGTACAAATAATGTAAATATGAAGGTGTATTACGAAAGATTGATGTCAAACTGATCGCTTGACCCATATTACGTTACTTCTCTTCAAGTGAATCAACAAATGGCGAAATGAAAAGCCGAACAACAACAATGCTGTTTCTTTAGAGCAGGGGTGTCAAACTCAAATACACAGTGGGCCAAAATTCAAAAGTGGAACAAAGTCGCGGGCTAACATTAATATTTATTGAAAAA
>NW_005187671.1:498223-500133 GCF_000239375.1 Pundamilia nyererei | reverse complement strand
TAAGTGTAGTGCAGGTCTATGATGATTTTTAGTGCTACTATCATCTAGTTCTGATTCTGGTTCTGTCTTGGTTAAATCCTAAGTAGTCCTGATTTTGAACTGTTTTAGCCCTTTTTTTAATTCCGGATCAGTTCTGGGTCTGGTTGAATTGGGGTTTAGTCCGCCTGTCTTGATACAGCCCTGACCTTGCTGCTTAATTAAAAAACTAGTTTAAGGTGTCCTGCATATGTGATATATATTTTTCCCTATATGAAGTCATTCTTTTTTAAACAAAACTCAAAACAGAGCCTATTAATCTTTCAGTCATTTCTAAGGTACTAAAGGGTTAGGGCACATAGGTCCTCACAGACACCATTACTAAGTGAAAATTTTGATCTGCAGGACATATTCTTCGCAGACCTCCTGAACAACTTGCAGGGATTGCTATTACCTGGACTTAAACAACTAAACATAAGCAAGCCTGACCATTAAGCTGTACACTTCTTCTCTGGTCTCTGACATTACTGAAAAAGGTCTGGTCATATCCACCTGTCCCTTCATCCTCGCTGGCACCGCCCCTTGAGCTCACTGCACCACACCTCCCCTGCAGCTGAGCCAGGAACTACACCACCGCCACAAGGAGAATGTGGACCAAACTTCTCTCAGGGATGTTTCCAGCACCTTTTTGAATCTACGCCATGAAAGACTGGGGCATTTCTGTAGCTAATACCTAATAAAGTAGCCAATATGAAAGTCATGCCCTTGACCACTGCATACCACTAATCAGGTTTCAGTGACTCAGACAGCTTTCCCTTTGGCAGTTGGAAGGTCTGTTGTACAGTCATCAACATAATGAATAAGGAAACAAGTGTGCTCTTTGCTGTACTGCTAACAAAATTTAGCTTTTGGCTACAGTCTTGTGTGTCTGTACTATACTATGATTTAAAATTCAAACCAATGCAATGAACACATTGAAAGAACCAAGCCAATCTTGTCTTCTCTGAGAGTAAAAAATATAATAAACAAGTCAAAGGATAAAGATACAAATGTTTATGATAAGAAGAATAAAACTCATGCATAATGCATCGGCAAAATAGTTTGAATTTATTGTCCTCTGTTCCAGGTATCTTTCCTAAGTATGTCATTTATCTTTTGCTTTTTAGCTCCTCTATTACATAGCTTGATGGTAGTGTTAGTGTTAATGTAAAACACAAACAGGCCACAGTGTTCAAAGAAGGTTCAGTGAGTTTAAAGCAAAAGCATGGGTGCTTAACTCAGTTTAATACAATGTGAAGGGTGATTATTACAAGTTAACCAGTAAGCAAAGACATTTATCGTTTAAAGAAAATGCACGTATTGAAAATGAGCAAGAAAACCCCTTAAAGTGATGCTCCCAAAAGGATGTGAATGTTACCTATTTCTCTTGAAAACTGTCTCAGCATTGACAAATGCTTCCCAATCAATCTTTGCCATCAGCACAGACAAAGACTGAAGATAGAACTGTGCCTTATTGAACTGCGATGGTGTCTGGCTCAGCTAAAGCAGCTGAGGGTATTGATCCATCACTCGATACCCTGCACTATCTGAAGCCAAACCTTTGCTGACTATTGTTTGTATCTGTTGTGAGCCCTCTTCAGACCAATTGCTTTTTGGCCTTGGCCCTTTATGGTGTTATCATGAATGCATGCCTGGGCTGTATGCATGGGGAAGGCTCTGATTAAACAAAAAGACTGTCAGTATAATCACAGCACAATGTCAAAGCTGACAGCAGCATCAAGAGAGAAACCACTTTTTATTAAAAAAGCACACATTTCTAAACCGCACAAAATACTAAATAATTAATAAATAATAAAATGTACAATTTAAATGGAAGAACACAACAAAGGCTGGGTGTAAAAAGCATGTTATGTGCAATACTGTTTAAATGTCTT
>NW_005187671.1:484491-497498 GCF_000239375.1 Pundamilia nyererei | reverse complement strand
TTTACACATAACACAATTAAACACATTTAACATTTTAAATTGTATCTTTTAAGCACTTTTATTAGCAGCCTTTTGCAACAATAAATCATTTGTTTTCATTTCTTTAGTTAAATCTACAAAAATGCCAATAATAAACAGTTCGACAGGAATAGAATATTATGTTTATACCAACAAGATGATTTCTAAAGAACCATAAACCAAAAACTTTGCAAATTTCGTATAGTGTGTGTACTTAAAATTTTTTAGGAAACTGGACAATTGGAGGACAAGAGAAGAAAGAGCAAAACTATAGCAGATGAACAATATCTGAAGTCATGTCCTCAAGAAATAAGAAAAAAATCCAGCAGAGACCTAACAAATGCAACTGACCTTTCAGCTGATCGATCTACTTTACTACTGAAGCGTCATCAGAAATGGTTTTAATGGTGAAGAAGCTGTGAAGAAGCTATTTTAAAGGCAGTGAAAGAGGGAGAAAAATTACACAAGAACTGGACTGAAAATGAATGGGAAGAAATCTTATCTGTTGATGAAATTTTGGGGTTAAATCACGATGATCAAAATGTTTGGTGGTGAGGAGAAAGATATAGTGAGTGCATACAGCCATCTCTGAAATGTGGTGGAAGCTTCTTTAGCTTAACACTACACTAAAAGAAAAAAAAAGAAAAAAACGATACTGAAAAAAGTTTTCATTCTTGCCTTAACTCATGTCAGTTTAAATCTTGCTTATTTAATTTGTAACAAAATAAGTGTATAAACACATTCTCACTTCCAACTTGACACATACTGATATTTTAGCGCATAGTTGCATGGTATGAATATTGTTATGCATATCTAGCATAGGTTTCTTATATACAAGGATAAGCCTTTTGTGTCATTTACCTAAATAAACGACACTCACTGTGTTTTCTAAACATTTGCAGATTTCATCGGGTAGTCCAATGGAGTTTCTTTGGTGTGTGTGTGTGTGTGTGTCATGTCTTGTCAAAGTTTATGCAATCTACCACTTTCAGGGATTTCGCCTGCCTAAAGTATTCACTGAGCACGGTGTTGGCTGTGGCCATCTTCCTGATGTATTTGTGGATGTTTGTTGTTGCACCTGGACTGTGGTACTGATACTCACTAGTCCCTGGCCTCCTTCCTTCCGCTTAGCCTACAGTCTCAAGGTGCTCCACTTGGGTGAAACCCTCCATGCATGGTCAGAAGCTTCCTCGTCTTAATGTCAGTGGCTTCTATCTCCTCCTTTGGCCAGCTTATTATCCCAGCAGGGTACCTCATCACGGGTAGGGCGTAGGTTTTGATAGCCCGGATCTTGTTCTTACCATCCAGCTGACACAGACTCTTGTTCACTGACATCAATGAAAGAAGGTCTGCCATCTGAACAAGGGTTAGTAAATGTTGTCACCACTGATTGGACTGGGCTAAGCACATTATCGACAAATCTTCATCCTTATATTATCTACTTCAAATAAATAAATAATCTACTTATTTTCTTTGGCCATCTTTATCATGCAAACACACAGTTTGAATCAGTATATCTAGAAAGGTTTTCCTGATCTCTAAATGTAAAACCACATCTGAAAGAGACCAACATTCTGTTCTCCAAGTTTCTGGACATCTCAGCTATCTGATGATACATACTCTATGTTGCCATGAGATTTTATTATGCCCTAAGATAAGATTGCAACCCCAGAACTCCTTCGCATTTCTGGAAAGCTTGACCAGGTGAAGGAGAGGAGACTGAACAAAGCTCACCCAAGGGCTTCATAGCTGGAGCTGCTTTCTTTTCTCCTTTTTACATATTCTGTGTGTCTCCCCAGCCCAGATTTCTACATTGAGAATTCCACAACACAGACCCCGGGATCTTGACAGTGAGAAGCTACTAATGTATATGTAATGGAATTTGCTGGAATAGGAAGTAACCTGAAAAATGCATTCTCCAGACCAACTAACTAATTCTCCACCCTATAAGGTTGGAGAAAAAAAACATATCCATAGGAACCACACTGTCATAGTTGAACTATATATATATCTATATATATATATACACCCATAAATGTGGAACTCTGCATTTGCTACTTTAGTTCTGGATTTTGTTAAAAGCAAGGAGTGCACGGTGTCACTAATAAAAGAATAAGAATATATGGAAGATAGTAGCATGGAGTACTGACTAATGTTATGTGTGATCCAATTCTTTTCAACTCCTATTTTCACTGCACCACTGAAAGCTCCAAAACTCCTCACAGGCCGCAGGTCATTGGTAGAGAGTTATTTGAACAAGAAGCACTCTTCGTGATGATTTTGTTTTGTGCAACAGCCACACGTCTGCCACCGCTGCCGTACCACTGGTATTCTCTAAAGTTAATAAAACACATTTAAAGTAGGTTAATGAGCATGATTCTTTGATAAACGAAATTAGAATCCCACTGCTAGTGTATAACAGACCACCTACTAGATCTGCCTGACATTCTTTAATGCATGTCCAACATTATTTAAATTCAACCTGTGTTTAAATCTGTCTACCCTGGGAGGAAACCATTTTAATTTAGTTAAGAAAAGCTGATAAGACATTTTAGCCAAGCACTTTTAAAGAGGTCTGTAAATAAACAAAAGAAGAGGGCAGATAATCCATGAGCAATTAATTTGCTGCCGTGGCTCAGCCACATTCTTGCACTGGAGTCACTTTTAATAATGAAAGTAAATTGAAGATGAGAGTGAATTGCATTTAACCGCAGGTGTTATTCTACATATCAAATCCTCATCCTTTTCTCCTCTTCTTCTTGTTATTTTCCCTTGCTCTATTTTCCCATCATTCTCCTTTTCCTTCTAGTCAGATTCTGACACTATTCCAGAGATTTTCCTTGTTTGAGGTGACCAAATACTTATTTTCCACCCTAATTTATGAATAAATTCTTTACAAATCCTACCATGTGAATTCATGGATTTTTTTTTCACATTCTGTCTCTCACAGTTGAAGTGTACCTCTGGTGCAAATTACTGACCTCTGTCATCATTTTAAGTGGGGGAACTTGCACAATCGGTGGCTGACTAAATACTTTTTTGCCCCACTGTATTTGAGTGCTAAGTCTGACTCTATTATTACTTCTAAAAGATCTTATTTAATTCTGGCTCCATATTTTTCTTCTAGGAAACTATTTGAGTAGCTCTATACTTTATACCTTATACAGTGCTTAGCAAATTTATTAGGACACCTATATTAAGTCAGATGGCATGGAGTTGCCCTCAAGCGACTAACCTCATTTTTGGTAACTACCCTGTCCCTTAATTTTTTTTATTAATTTATTTAGTTTGTGACACAAAACACTTCAGTGTTCAGTATAATGAGGACTAGATGAGGGTTTAAACCAGGGGTCCCCAATCCCAGTCCACAAGGGCCGGTGTCCCTGCAGGTTTTAGATGTGTCCTTGATCCATCACAGCTGATTTAAATAGATAAATTACCGTCTTGAAGTTCTCCAGAGGTCTGGTAATGATCTAATCATGTGATTCAGGTGTGTTGACCCAGGGTGAGATCTAAAACCTGCAGGGACACCAGCCCTCGTGGACTGGGATTGGGGACCCCTGGTTTAACCTTTGAACTATGGGCAATCAAAGCCAAATCTACATGTGACACAGTTTTAGCTGCTATTAAAACAAATATGTGCATGTATATGAATATCTGAAGAAGTATTTCTAGTTATTTAAATGCTGATTCTTAGTTCGTTTATTTACTAAAAATGCATTTTTTGGTTGGTTGCCTCAGAGAAACATTATGCAATTAGGCCACTTTTCTTAACACATGGTAAATATGTGGTTCTAAATTGGTCCTTCTGATTTTGTTTTATGTTTTTAGGTGCTTCCTCACTCCAAAACACCTTATTCAAATCGTCAGTCTGTTATCAGGCAGTTGCACGACAACACCCAGTCAGTCATTTGAATCAGGTGTGTTTGAGGATTGGGATCACTTTTGAGAGCATTGATTGATGGAGTGTGAAAGCAAACAAATCATGCACTAAAATAAGCATGAACAAACTTGCAGGAAAGCAAAAGAACATTTTATGGGAAGAAAGAATTTGATTGGATATCATAAGGTCCCTCACTCTGTGAGGACAGTGAACTGGATAAGAGTGACAGCAAGTACTAAAGGATCCCAGAATCAGGTCTGAGGAACAGTTTGGAGCCTAGGGACCTACATATGTGATGTATGCGGGTAAGCAATTGTGTATGGATGCAAATGATGGTGTGTATGTGGGTGTGGGGGCATGGGTGTCAGTAGCTTGGAGAGGACTATATGAAGTGAAATGTAAGGTACCAGGATCCAATGGAACTCCAAAGGTCAAATGACACAAATATGGCATCCACAGAGAGTAGTTAGACATCCAGACACACAGCTCTACATACAATTGCACATACAGCCCCATTCATTGCGCATGGTATCATACATAACCAGTGTATGAGCAGAGGCACAGAGATACACAAACAGTTATTTGTGATTTGTGGCTCAGGAGGTGAGCCACAACCACCACAAGTAATTCATACAAATCATCTACTAATCAGAAGGTTGGTGGTTTGATCCCTGGCTGCTCCAGTTAGTACATCAAAGTATCTTTGGGCAAGATACTGAACCCAAGTTGCTACCAACATGTTAATCAGAGTGTGATTATGTGTGTGAACATTGGAAAGAAAGCACTTAGATGTAGAAAAGTAGCTTGTATGACTGTGTGTGAATGAGTCATGTTATTCCATGCTAAAAGCTAAAAGCAGTCCATTGACCATTTATTTAGTTGTTGCATTAAACACAGATATAAAAATCAACTTGATTTTTGTTAAGATAAAAATAGAAATTTTTAATAAATTATTTGTTTCCTCAGAAATGTACTAAATCAATAAATACAGAAAACATTTTGGTACCCTTGTTGCACATTGTTGCCTCGAGTTTGCATGTTCTCCCTGTGTCTGCGTGGGTTCAAAGACATCCAGTTAGTGGGATTAGGTTATTCTAAAATTGCCCTTATGTGTGAATGTGAGTGTGAATGTCTCTCTGTCTGTCTCCCTGTGTTAGCCCTGCGACAGACTACATTTATACCATTGAGGGTTAATCAAACATAACATTCAACCACTAAAATGAATAATTTTTAATAATTTTTTCCTGTTCATGACTACAAGTCAGTACCTGGAATTAAGTATCTTAAAAAACTTCTTAAAGATCTTAAAAGTTTTTTTTTTTATCAGCTCAGCTTAAAATCATAAATATCAGACTGGGCAGTGGTCTAATAAATTTGTTAAACATTGTACTTATACTAGGAATTGGTGCAACCTTTTAATTCATTCACTGTTTAAAACAAATTATTTTACTTTTAATATTGTTTCACTTCAAGCTGCTTGTCTCCTAACTGGGTGCTGCTTGGAACCGGAAAAACTGAACAGCAGTGTATTTGTGCCTGGAATAATAATATTAGGGATCTCCATCCTCACTGACATCATCCATAGCCTAGAGTAGAAAATACAATCTGAAGCCTGGAGTTTTAATTTACATGGATTACACTCCTCTCATTTCAATCAAAGTTTGGCTCTGTTTGACATGAGGATACACCTCAAGAGTTCAGTCATAGATTATCCTGTAGTTTTTTATTGTGGACATGTTCCTTGGCATTTAAAATGCAATATAATATTATATAACATAATTCACAAAATAAAGGATCCTCAAACAAATAACATCGTGTACAAATTGGAAGACATTCAGCTAGCTTTTCTAAAATTCTACAAAGATCTATACACACAACCTAGAGTGGATGATAAAGGTATGAAATCCTTCCTGGACTCACTTTGCTTACCAAAGCTGACTGAAAACCAAAATATAACCTTAATCAAGGACATATCCGAAATTGAAATTAAAAAAGCTATTTCAAAATTAAAACCCAATAAATCTCCAGGCCCAGATGGATTTCCATCAGATTGGTATAAGCAAATGAAAGAGTTATTGATCCCCTTGATGAAAACAACATTCAATTCCCCCATCTTGGAATGAGGCTTCTATTTCCTTAATAGCTAAAGAAGGAAAGGACAGGCTTGACTGTGGAAATTACCGCCCTATTAGTGTTCTTAACCAGGACTATAAGATATTTACATACATCCTTGCCAAAAGAATTGAAAATATTCTTGTTCAGATAATTAGCTTGGATCAGACTGGTTTTATTAAACAGAGACAAACGCAAGATAATGTTCGCCGAACATTACATGTTATTGATTATGTAGTTAAAAATAAAACTCAGATGGTCTTTATGAGCTTAGATGCTGAAAAGGCTTTCGATAGGGTTAATTGGGAATTTCTATACAAAGTTATGGGTAAGTTTGGATTTCATCAATTGTTTATCATGTCATTCAAGCATTATATAAATCACCAAGGGCAAAAATCAAAGTCAATAGGCGCTTTCTAATGTTTTCAATCTACAGAGAGGGAAACGCCAGGGTTGCCCACTTAGTCCTTCACTCTTTGCCCTTTTCATAGAGGCCCTGAGTCAAAGTGTTATACAAAACCTTAATATTACTGGAGTCAAGATCATGGTTTGAGAACATAAGATTTCCTTGTTTGCTGGTGATATTTTGATTTACTTGACAAATCCAAATATTACTTACCCCAAGCTGTTATTACTTCTTGAGACGGGTGACCGTGGCTCAAGAGTTGGGCGTTCGCCTTGTAATCGGAAGGTTGCCGGTTCGAGCCCCGGCTTGGACAGTCTCGGTCGTAGTGTCCTTGGGCATGACACTTCACCTGTTGCCTACTGGTGGTGGTCAGAGGTGGCACCAGTGTCCGGCAGCCTTGCCTCTGTCAGTGCGCCCCAGGGTGGCTGTGGCTACAATGTAGCTTGCCATCACCAGTGTGTGGATGCCTGGATATGTAAAGTGCTTTGGGGTCCTTAGGGACTAGTAAAGCGCTATATAAATACAGGCCATTTACCATTTAGCTCACTATCAGGTTATAAACTAAATATATCGAAGACTCAGATTTTAACTTTTAATTATAAGCCAAATCAGGAAATTAAGTCTAAAGTTAACTTGAATTGGGAGTTGGAGTAACTTGGAGTAAATATCATTAAAGGTCTCTCTAAAATATATCATGTAAATTTTAAACCTTTGTGTTATAAAATAAATGAGGATATTAAAAGATGGAACTTAATACCAATTTTAAATTTTGAGTCACGTATTGATACAGTCAAAATGAATATTTTGCCTAGGATGCTTTATCCGTTCCTAACACTCCCAGTTGAAATAACTGAAAAATAAAATAATCTCTAGGTTCATATGGTAGGGGAAAAGACCACGGATTAAGTACCAAACTATCCAGTTGGCTAAAGATAAAGGGGGGTTGGGGTTTCCATGTTTGAAAGATTACTATATTTCAGCTCAACTGAGGATCCTAGCATGTTGGTGCAATGTAGACTACCAAGCAAGATGGAAAGAAATAGAAACAGTTGTCTCAAGAGATTTTCTGATTCAGGCAAGCTTAGGGGACGTGACACTTATTAAAAACAAATTAATCAAGGAAACCAATGGATTAACTTGCCTTTAAAACTCTGGTTACAATTTCTTAATAAGAATGATTGGAATGAAGAGGCCAGGATCTTAATATGGTGCGCTTATGATCTTGATTTTTTTTACCCAATAAGTTAGATGCAAGATATAAAAAATGGGCAGGACAAGGCTTAATGGCATATTGTATGTTTTATGATAAGGGAACTTTTAGGGACTTCCAATCAGTAAAAGATCAATAACAGTTAAGCAATATGGATTTTTTTCAGGTTTCTTCAAATCAGGCATCATCTACATAACTTTATACCTAAGAGAACAGATCTTTTCTCTTAACCCGTTTTGAATATATTTGTCAAGGCTTACCATGCAGATCCTGGCCTGAAGGTGATTTCTAGATTGTACAAGGGTTTGTTGTTGTTGAGATTTTTGTCAAACAAAAATGGGAAAAGGAAACAAATATAGCAATTTCAAATGATATCTGGTATCAGCAATGTGTCTTTCAGTGGAAAATTTCTAGTTCTAATATATGGAGATGTTTTGGTTGGAAGAGTCTTTGCAGGTTTTTTATTACACCTGCACAAAGTGAACACTATTCTAATCACTCTAGCTGTTGGAGAAACTGTGGGGCTCAAGGAATAAAACACTTCCACTTGTTTTGGTCTTGCCCATTGATCAACACTTTTTGGGTATCGATTCACTCTGAGTTACAGACCATTTTTAGTATGCAACTCCCCTTTAATTGGGATGAACTTTTGTCTGGATATTTATATTCAGTGAATGTAGATAAAATGTCCAAGCTGTTATATGGTATTCTGAGTCTGGCTGCCCAAAAGACTATTACTAAGAAATGGCTAAGTGTGAAAATTCCATCACTTAATGACTGGCATGAGACTGTTTATGGATTGTTTACAATGGAAAGAATTTCCTTCTTTAACAGATTTCAATATGACATATTCATTTAGATTTGGGATAAATGGAAACATTATATTTTGTCAAGGAGACCCGATTTTGTTTGAATCTCTGTAATTTTGTATGCCATATTTTTGAACTGCTATGTGTATATATGTGTATGTCCGTATGTATGTAAGTATGTATAGGCGTATATGTATGCATGTAGGTATGTATATGTGTGTGTGTGTGTGTGTGTGTGTGTATATATATATATGTATATGTATGTATATATATATGTGTATATATGTTTAAATGACTAGATGGTACACCCGTTTGTTTATTTTCGATTGCTTGTTTATTTCGGTTTATTTGTGTTTTCATAGGTTGTTTTTATCTTACATTCCTTATTAAATAAAAAAAAGAGAATAAAAAATAAATAAATAAATGAAATGCAATATAAGCTGTAATTTCATAGTAACAGACAGGCAGAGCAGCTTGTGAACTTAAAAAACTAACCCAATATTTATTTAATAATTTCTTCTTTTTAATTTAAAATATTCACCACATGAAATTTATGTGTGTAAATATGACTGATCTGATCTCATTTTGATTTACTTGAAAAAAAAGAAAAAGAAGCTACTTTTAGATGCTCCCTGTGTACTATTTACAATTTTCATATTTGCAAACTTTCCTTTGCAGGGAGTGATTAATAAATGCGCAATCTCAAATGGTGGTAACTATTAAATTCAAACTGAAAGTGTGGGTGGGGGTTTCTTATAATGTGTGCTTTCATACAAGTATTTCTTATTCCACCTTCCTATAAGATTCCAAGCTCCCATGAGCTCACTTACTCAAGCAGTAAAGCTGCGGCTTCCATTAAACCTAACAAGGTTTAGTGATTAGGCTTTAGGGTGGCAGTTCAGCCCCTTTTTATTCCATTTTGCTTCATCCACTTTCCTCCTTTTCTACTTTTTTCTTTCTCTTTATTTCTGACATCTTACTTTTTATATCATTTCCATTGCGCCTCTTCCATTTTTTTCCCACTCCACATCAGTGACAGGAAGCAGCTGGGAGACATCATTGATAATGATTTGCAACCACATATTAATTTTTTATCCTAAATATATTAGGCTGAGAATCTGGAAGGTCAGCAGCATAATGGCCATTGTATATTTTATGAGCAGCAGGAAGCAAAGCTCCCAGAGTTAATCATGGAAATGAGGAGGTTTTCAGGTAGAGACAAGGGCGCTGCTTAAATCATCACATGAGGCA
The DNA here is from genome assembly GCF_000239375.1 of Pundamilia nyererei. Taxonomy (NCBI): domain Eukaryota; kingdom Metazoa; phylum Chordata; class Actinopteri; order Cichliformes; family Cichlidae; genus Pundamilia; species Pundamilia nyererei. The sequence continues at coordinate 487,809 of NW_005187671.1, read as the reverse complement.
CCCTAAAAAGGTCAGGCACTTCAAAGTGAGACTGAATTCCAGAGAATGGATAGAGTAGCTGTAATCATTTGGAGAGCCTGCTATTGTCTACAGGCAAGATACATTTGTGGAGGTGACATTGGACAATGTATTTCAGCAGCTGCTGCATGCTAGTATATAATACTGTACTGCAGGCTGTAAATGTTTAAAACAAGTAATGGCTTAGAGAGATGGAAAAGGCAAATGAAAAGGCTTGTTTATGTGATGCTGGACACTAAACAAGGAGAAAAGGACTTGGCTAGGCAAAGAAATCAAAGTTGAAAGCATGTGCAGCAGGTTAGGGGTATTAAGGACAGAAAAGGAAACAAGTGAAGAGAGTGTGCTCAGAAGATGGAAGAAGTACTTTAAGGAGTTAATGAATAAAGTAAATGAGAGAGGAGGATGGGTGGAGGACAGGGAATGACAGGGCAGCTGTAAAGAAGATGAAGGGTGGAAAGGCGGCTGGTCCAGACGACATACCTGTGTAGGTATGGAGATGTCTAGGAGAGAGGGCAGTGGACATTTCATCAGACTGTTTAACACAATCCTGGATATTGAGAGGTTGCCTGAGGAATGGAGAAGAAGTGTGCTGGTACTGATTTTCAAGAAAAACGTTAATGTGCAGAACTGTACTGACTACAGGGGAATAAAGTTGAAGAGCTATACCATGACGCTATGGGAAAAAGATGCTGAAGCTAGGTTGAAAAGACAGATTATGATCAGCGAACCGTATGGTTTCATGATGGTGCAGGACATGTATGAACGCAACGAGATAGTGGTGAGGTATGCAGTAAGAGTGACAGATGGGTTCAAAGTGCCTCCTCTGGGATTCTTCTTGTTTGCAAATTTGATGGACAGGCAGGAATCTCTGTGGACTATGGTGTTTTCAGATGAGAGGGAACAGGTGGATCAGGTGGAAGAGAGTCTGGAAAGGGGGAGGTATGTGCTGGAGAGAAGAGGAATGGCAATCAGTAGAGATAAAACAAAATACACGTGTGAATGAGAGGGAGACGGGCGAAAAAGTGAAAATGCAAGGAGTACAGATAGTGAACAGTAGATTGGTTTAAATATCTGAGATCAGTCAATCAATACATCAGACACTGCACAAGAGAGATGAAGAACACAATGCAGGCAGGGTAGCATGGGTGGGGACCGGTGCTAGGGGTGTGACAGAAAAGTAGCAGCAAAACTGAAAGGTAATGTTTGCAAGATGGTCGTGAAACGTGCTATGGTGTATGTTTTAGAAACACTTTTTTTTAGTGCCACTGTTGTTTTGACTGTCTTTTCGTGACTGTTGTCACTCTTGTTTTTATTTTTTAAAGAGAGAGAGAGATCGAGCAAGCATATATACGATACACACCCACACACTTATTCAGCAGGATAGCATAGTTGTAAAACTACACGCTATCCAAACCTAGCTCGGATATGAGTGAGGAAGAGATAAATGAAGTCCTCGACATCGCCCAAGAAGGTGTACGTCAGGAGTTGAGGAACCAGAACACACTGATGAGAAGTGGATTACTGGAACAAGAAGGCATAAATGACCAAGAGATAAGGACAGGGCAATATTGGAATGCCATTATGCAAGTAACCCCAGTGGAAGAGGTTAAATGAAGTTGGATGTGGGATGTTTGGATCTTTGATAGCCAACATCTACACTGAAGGCCAAACAACTAGTAGCTCAGTGTTCCAACATTCAGAAGCAGGAATTACTATCACAACTGGAGATCAATAAGGTGCAACACAAATGCTACAGCAAGGGGGAGCCAGGATGTCAGGGCAAGGGGGAGATATCATCACTCCCACCGAGACAGAAGGAGCATTGAGTGCGAGAGCAGCTGACCTGAAAGATAGGATCATGGAGAAGTTGGAGACCGGGACTCTCCATGGCCAATTACCAAGATTAAGTGAAGTACCTTCTGAAGGTCTACTAGAAGAAGTGAAAGTAGCATTATGGACAATCCCTACTGCGACCATTACAGAAAAAAAAAAAGATCTAAACTATGGCAGCAGTAATCACAGAGATGCTTGGGTACAAAATGAATAGCCCCAATGAGTAGTGCCCTCCATAGAGAAGGAGAGTCGAGGCTAAGATCAAGTTAGCATGGAGCCAAGTTAGCCAACTACTGGAGCTACAGAAAGGTGCAATAAAGAAAAGGGTGCCTAAGAAGTACAGCAAGTTGTTCATACCTTGGAAGTTGCTTAGCAAAGACTCACAACCTTGGCTAGCTGCTTGAATAGTTATACATGAGAGATAGAAGGCAGGAGAATAAACCAGCTGTACTCTACTGAATCATTCAAGGTGTGCTCTCAGTGGCAGGGGAACAACATGAGAACAGCAACCCCATCAAGGCTGGAGATGGAACAATACTGGAAGAGCATCTGGGAGAAGAACACAACACATAACAGCTATGCTCAGTGGCTAATGGTGCTAACAGCAGACCACAGCAGCCTCTCTCAACAGGGGCCTGTAACTATCACAGTGGAAGGCATCCAAGAAAGGTTCTCCAGCATGAAGAGTTGGACAGCACCAGGTGCTGACATGATTCATGCCTACTGGCTAAAAAAGCTGACTGTACTTCATGAGCATCTGGCAACACAAAAGAACCAGCTGCTATTTAAGGAGAGACACCCGGAAAGGCTGAAAGCCAGACAGTGTTGATCGGGGAGGGACTGGTGAAGTCCCTTCTTCCCCAGTCCTACTTGTACTTGTACTTGGTTATTGGCCAGTACTGGCCAATAACCTTCCTCAGCACCACGTGGCTAAGATGAACAGGCACATGGCTCAATACATCAGCAGAGCACATAAATGAATTGGCAGGAATACCAGAGAGGCAAAACACCAGCTACTGGCAGACAGAACAGTTGCTTGAGATTGCTTTACTGAAGGCCGGGCAGTCCTGATCCCCAAGGACCAACAGAAGGCACAGGTCCAAACCAACTACAATAACTTGCCTCAGTACCACATGGAAGCTCCTGTCAGGAGTGGCTAGGATGAACAGGCACATGGGTCAATATATGAGCAGGGCACAGAAAAGGATTGTCAAGAATACCAGAGGTGGAAAACACTAGTTACTGGCAGACTGAGCAGTCAGCGGAGGCTAGAAGAACAGGTTAAACAACCTTTGGACTGCCTAGATTGATTATTAGAAAGCCTATGACTCAACACATGGATCCTGGAATCCCTAGAACTATTCAAGATCAACAGGACCCGAAGAGAATTGATCAGGAATTTGATGACCTGTACGCCAGGAGTGAACAAGACATCGATTCACTCATCCACACCACTAGGATATACAG
>NW_005187671.1:464732-469587 GCF_000239375.1 Pundamilia nyererei | reverse complement strand
AAGGAGGTTGTGTTTTTGGTTGCATTTGAATGTATGCATGCATGTCATTCTGGCTTTAAACACAAAAGCCCAAAAGGTTTCAGCATTATAGCTGAGCCCAAGCCTTTAACTTAGAAGTTATGATTCTTACAATTATGGTTTGTTTTTTCATTGTATAGAACATACTGGATAAACATCTAATGTATCTTGTCATAGTCGACCTCTGACCTCTACTTCAAGGTCAGTAGATTTGATATTAAAGATTAACTTTTAAAAAACTTTGTCTTTAAAACTATACTTAAAATCCCTTTATTTGTATAGGCAATATTTAGGAAATGACACTGGTAAATGGTGATTGTAAAATCACATTACAGTTTTTATATAAATCACATTTGATCTCTGATCTTACTTTTAAATGTCATGTCTGCCTTTCATTCACATTGACCCCCAAATTTGTTATATCTTTAAAGAAACTACTGTTATATCAAATAATGAGCTGCATAGTTAGTAAGTAATATACTACAGTATAATATAACATTGTATAAAATGCTGAAGTTATTTATGTCCAGTTATTTACAAATCAATACCTATTATCCATTGTCTACTTCAACGTTTGCGTAATCAAAGTAAACATCTGTCATGCTACCCTCTTGGAGTGCTTCATATAAAACTATTTAATAAATTAGTTGCTTTTCCTAAGACTTTGGTTCTGTTCATTGCTTTTCAAGGTAGGCCATGGTATTGTCACTTCTTAGAATCTTGTTACCGTATAGTAAGTTAACAATAGTCTGTACTGACTTCTGTACTGGCTCCTTTTCCTTTTCTCTTAAATACGTTCCAAATTTTAGTGTTGAATAGTCCATGTTTTAATTATAGGCAAGTACAAAAAAAATCTTTGAATGATAAAAACTGAAAAACCGCACCCTTACTTTTGGTTTTGGGTCATTGATAACAACGTTAAATTTTGAAAAATTATTGGAGTCCAACTCTGAATATCTGCACACATGTAACTGATTTAGTCTTGTATTAGGCTTAAACTGGACTTCAAAATTTCCTTTTGTCTAAAGCATATAGTTAGGGCTGGATCAGGTGACTCTGAATCCTCCCTTAGTTATGCTGCAATAGGCGTAGGCTGCTGGGGATTCCCATGATGCATTGAGTTTTTCTTCTTCAGTCACCTTCTTCACTCACTATGTGTTAATAGACCTCTGCATTGAATCATACTTGTTATTAATCTCTGTCTCTCTTCCACAGCATGTCTTTTATCCTGTCTTCCTTCTCTCACCCCAACCGGTCGCAGCAGATGGCTCCGCCCTCCCTGAGCCTGGTTCTGCCGGAGGTTTCTTCCTGTTAAAAGGGAGTTTTTCCTTCCCACTGTCGCCAAAGTGCTTACAATGGGTCATGTGAATGTTGGGTTTTTCTCTGTATGTATTATTGTAGGGTCTACCTTATAACATAAAGTGTCTTGAAGTGACTGTTGTCGTGATTTGGCGCTGTATAAATAAAATTGAAATTAATTGAATAATTTTTAGTTAAGTCACTGAGTAGCTTCTCAGTGACTTAACTAAAAAGCCAAAAGAAATTCCCTGATAAATTAAAACTATTCCTAGCATTATATTTCAAAATATCGCTTGAGCGTAAATGCCTACAATTCTGTTGTACTCTATACATGTCTGCACCTAACTGTGAGTGTGATCTACAAAAACATGCTGTTTAGCCATTTAAAAAGGTTGTCTTTGTAAGAGGGTACCATGTTGACAGTATAATCAATACTGTATCGGCAACCTGTGATGCAGGCTTAGTTTTTATTCATACAGACATTGTGCTGCCGTCCTGCATGCAATGATTCTGCATACATGTCAGTATTGTACATTTGTGCTTAAATTGTCCTTGTCTGACTGTTTAAACACTTATTGCACAATATTGGCTTTTTGTTAGATGAATAGCTTCAATTCACATATTGATTTTTCACCACAGTCTGCAAAGACATAAAACATACGCATCAGTTGTTCTGAGAGGAGAGTGATTTGCGGACCATGTTTGAAATATAGCTCCACTATTATTCTTTTTCCATCTTCCTTCCTTCCTTCTTTCTCTGAACCTTCTTCTTCTTCTTCTTCCATATGTTTGAATTTTAATAGAATATATACCAGAAATATTTCATAAACCTGAACATTCTTAGAACATTCTCTTGTAGTCCTCCCACTTCTGAAATATCATCTCATCTTTCTTTCCAAGATAAAATTACTTTGGATAATGAAGTCAGTGAGGAGATTTATTTTCAATTCACTGTTTTTAATATAACATCAAGTCACAACACGAGTCAGTTTAAGTCAAGAACATACAATAGAGAAAACCCACTGATTGAGCATGCACACTGTGAAAGTTGAGATGGTCCTCCATCTTTCAGTAAAAAATTACTGTTATGGCATTTGTCAGTCAATTCTCAATCTCCTTGTGAATCCACACTGCACATTTTTGCAGGTTTGTGACAGTCGCTATGGTTTCTGTGTTTGATTTGAAACACAGTTTATTTTTTAATGTGTGTCAATGTGCATATTTTTAAGAATATGTTGATAAAAACTTTTACACTGTGAAATAGTTTTTACAGTACTATACTATAATTATAGAGCACATAAACAATTAATTGTCATGGTCCTGGGGCTGTGATCCAGTATTTATGTGTTTGGACTTTGACTCTAGTTTATTTAATATTCTAAGGTTAAGATTTTGTTTGAGGTTTTATTTATTTTTAGAGTTGTAATATTTGTATTCTCAGATCTTAGTTTTGTTATCTAGTCTTTAGGTTTCTATTATCATGCCTCCTCTGTGTTCTACGCTCCTTCTTGTGTAGTCAGTCTTGTGTCCGTGCTTCTTTCCCTTTCTGTCTGTGTGTCAGGGTGAGTAGTCTGTACTTCCTGTCTTATTCTCTGTTCCCTTCCACCAATATCAGTTCCCTAGTATTTCGTCTATTTGTATGTATGTGTCTTCTTGTGAAGTCTGTTTGTTTACCTTTTTGTCTATGTCAAGCTCATGTGTCGTAGTCACGCTGTGTTTATGTTTTATTTTGATAGTCCCTCAGTCCATGTTCTGCTTTTTTTGGTTGTAGGTGGATTCTATTCTGCTGAAGGTGTCTTCTCTCTGCCCTTACCTTATATGTGTATTTAAATCTTCCGGTTTCATTTGCTCCTTGTCATGTCATCATATGTCCTAACCCAGGTTGTGTGCTCTTTCCTATTAATCTCCTAATAATAGTTTTGCTACTTTTAACGTTCCTGGTAGAGTTTAAGCCTGAGTTTTGTGTTTCCTAAGTCATTGAACTTCAGCAATAAAGCTGTTATTTAAGTTTAATCTCCAAGTCCTAGATTTGGGTTTACTTAAAACTGCAATAGCTAAGACCACTAAGTATGTCATTTTCCATTACGTACATACGTATGCTGGGCAAAAGTATTTAACATCAGGCTTATCCAGTAAGCTACCGAAATATCCTGGGTGGATGTTGAACTTTTTCTTACCTGGACCTCCACTCCATAGCCCGTATAGACAGTGACGATATAGTTGCAGTCAGTTGTAAAGTAAAAAGCAGAATTGGTGTGTGGTGGAGCCTCGATGTAGCCTTCTGGACCAGTCAGGTTCAGCTGGCAGGGAACTGCAGGAACAACCACAGCAGCATAACAATAACACTGATAGAAACAGTGTGGACGCTGGTGCACAAACTACTCCATTCAAAACAGATTCAAAACTCCATTCCAAACAAAAGCTGCTCTCAATGCAAATGGTCCCCTCATTATGTTTTTGTTATAGTAATAACGACCAATAACCCTGTTATCTTATCTTCACTTACAGATTATAATAATAGGGTTTGAGTCTTTTAAGACACTTTATGTAATGTCAATACTTTCTGCAAACAGGAGATGCCAAAATGATACTATGCTTTAATTCTGGGTAACATTTTTGACCTTTCCAACTGTAGTTAAGGAAAATATTGATTATGTTCAATGTATCTTGAGACCACAGAATCAGCTATTGATAGTTCAATGATTCTATTGTTATAATAGTCAGTCTGACACAGATATCAACTTAGTTTAATGTTTGATCTGTATCTGGATGTATTATTTGTATAAGGCTTATCTGGCATTACCCACAATGCAGGTGAATGATAATTAAAAAGTGCTTGGACTGAGTGTATGTGAATTGGTTTGTAGTAAACAGTACTTCGAGTGCTTAGTTAGAGTATCCATCTATCTGTCTTCTGCCACTTATCCGAGTAAGGATGGCAGGGGACAGCAGTCTAAGCAGAGATGCCTGAACCCTCCTCATCACATCCAGCTCCACCAGCTCTTATGGGGGCACTCTAAGGTGTTCCCAAGCCAGTTAACAAACCTAATCTCTCCAGTGTGTCCAGTGTGCAAATCCCTGGGAGGATTTGCATGTCCTGGGAGAAACTAGAAGGTCATAATTGTCCCTCTAGTTAAGTTGTTCCTGGGTGAGATGCCAGACAATGTGCAATTTTGATGATGGAGACCTGACTCCAATAAGGAACAAGGAATACTTCTCAAAATCACCTGGTGGATAGGTCTTAATCCATGAGGCACTGCCCAGCACCTGCAGGAAGAGCTATAGAGGCCCATTGTGTTGTGGACAGGGTCCCACATAGCAGACAGGTCTGGCCCAGATCTGGTGACAAGCCGGCACTGCTGGCTGACTTCTGGTATGGTAAATGGTATGTCATTCAGGTCAGGCCTGACGCAGATGGCACTGTTTATGTGATGGCACGCCACATCTGGCCCGATTGTGGTTTGGTTTATGTGGCCCAGGCTCATAGAAAACAGGTCTGGCCTGGATCCGGTATCAAGCTGGCACTTCTGACTGACTG
>NW_005187671.1:462822-464006 GCF_000239375.1 Pundamilia nyererei | reverse complement strand
TGCGGTATTTGGGCCATGTGTAAACACGTTGTGTGGGCTATGTGGGGTTGACCCTTGGGGGTTCAATCCCCAGCTGCTTAACCCTAGAAGAGTATCGCTGGGTGATTTTCACCCGAGCAAATACATTTACATGATTTCTCTCTCCTGCAGCTGTGAGCGTGTCGAGGAGACTGTGCCTTCACCAGGGAAGTCTGGTAAATAATTACAGTGGGGGTAAATAATTATTTTAAGACCTGTTGATCAGTCAATCAATCAACCACTCCAACCAACACAGACGCTACTGATCTGAACTCATTATGTGCATAAAGCAAATAACACTGATATTGTTAAAACAATTTCAATTTTTCTGATCACAGGAAAGGATTCCCAATTCCTAATTTGACTAATTTGCCATGATCAGTTTTAATTGAGCTTAACTGAGAAGATAGCAGTGCTTCTATATCCGGTTCCCATTTAGCTTGTTCATTCCATGATAGAGCTTTAACTGCAGTTATGGATTGCATGGCGAACTGTGTTCATATACAGTATGATCATTTCTTAATGTTCCTGAGTCCATGTAGTGATTTAAATGATAAATGGTAAATGACCTGTATTTGTATAGCGCTTTACTTAGTCCCTAAGGACCCCAAAGCGCTTTACGCTACATTCAGTCATCCACCCATTCACACACACATTCACACACTGGTGATGACAAGCTACATTGTAGCCACAGCTGCCCACTGACAGAGGCTAGGCTGCCGGACACTGGCGCCACCGGGCCCTCTGACCACAACCAGTTATTGACCAGAATCATGCCTGTTTTTAATGCAACAGCGCCTGAGGGCATAAAGATCAGGGTGATCCAATACAGATCTTTGGCCTTGTCCCTTGTATCAGAATTTTCTCCAGATTTTCTGAAACTTTTGATGAGGTTATGTACTGTAGATGATCCACAATTTGTATTTGTAGTTTTTTGGCAGATTGGTAAATCTCTGCCCAGTTTACTTCTAAAAAGCTCTACCTCTCTAAGATTTAAAAAAAAAATTTTTTTTTATATTCAATCATGCTTTTGTCCCGGATTAAGGAATGCTGGACCTGCTCTTTATCCTCTCAAAGATGTTCTAGCGTGCATGGAAGTGTCATGGTCCTGGGTCTTTTGACCCAGCATTTTAAGTTTGAGTTTATTTTGTTCATTAGGGTATCTA
>NW_005187671.1:459754-461287 GCF_000239375.1 Pundamilia nyererei | reverse complement strand
CTCAAATTACATTTATCATTCATGTATTAATTACATTTATATTTTAAGTTATCTTTTATTAAAAACAAATTTGTCTTGTTATTACAAAATAGAGAAACACTCTGTTTTAGTACTTCACAATTTAATAAAAGGTTTAAATAATCAATCCCCGCGACCCTGAAAAGGATAAGCGGAAGCGAATGGATGGATGGTTTAAATAATCATTAGTGTTGGTTAGAAAATGTCAAATTATGCAACTATGTGGATTATTTGGCACATAGAGAATGCTCTAAAGCTCTTTTCTTGTCTTCACTGTAATAACTCTGTCTCTGGCTGCCTTTCGAAGCAGCTGAGCTCTGTGATGGACAGCTAAGGACAGATCATTTCTTAGTGGCCTTCGGGAGCTTTCTGCTCCACCGCCTTCATCCATCTCTAAGCTAAAAAGTAAACTTTTGCTGAAGTGCTTCTTTATGAAGAAGAACATCCTCTCTGTGTCCCCTTGGTACTTCCCTTCAGGGAGTGTCCACTCCAGCATTATTGCTGAATTACAATTTTGTGCCTGAATGTCTGTCTCGGAGCAGGGTTTGTCTGTCAGTGCTTTGCTCTGTTATTATCTTGCACACAGATGAGCTGATTAATCAAGCTACTCCCACTTTGCTCTTCCTGACCTGAAAAGTCGAGAAGAAATTAATACCTTGATATTTATTTTCCCAGTCCACTCTCTTCATAACAGCGAGTCTCTGGGTTGTTCTGCTGTGGTCCCTGTTTGGACCTCTTGATTAAGGGTTAGTGATGCAATGATGCTGTTGTAATTTATTTCAGTCCTATGGCAGTCCAGTCATAAGAAATGCAAACAGAGTAGATATTAGCTGAGAGCTTGAAGTCATCATGGGTGTCAACAAAAGAGATAACAAAGTCAACTGATAAAGTAAGAGATATAAGAGACGGGGCTTCTATGGTGTTTGAATTGTTTAGACTATTACTTTTTAAGGTGTAACGGTAATTTTATGAAAAGGGTAAAAGGTGTGTTTGTATGTGTGTGTGTGAGTGTTGAAAAATGTTTTGTTTTTGTTTTTTAATTTACAGACTGCTTGCAGATTGCAGATTGCTATGAGCTGCTGTGGTTCCGATATATTTGCAGTAAATATAAACTAGAGGTTTCACAGATTGAATAAACAGGCTACATAGCAGAAACCGACATATGTACATTGTTACTGCTGATTACTAATTCTGAACATAAGATACATAAAATATTATTCAACAGCACTGGTAATGTTTTAATAGAAAGAAGAAATATTTCAATTTAAATGTGAGTTAATTCTTTACTGATTCCTGTCTAAGCTTGATTCCAAAGGGAGAGCAAGACAGAGAGCACTTCTATTGTACAGCACAGATTCTCTCCCTTTACCTCTGACACTTCAAATTAGCTTTAAGGACCAGAAATATGTGGGGCTCTTAGGGCTGCACGATTTTGCATAAAATGAGAATCACGATTTTGCTTATTATTGAGATCACGATTCTCACGATTCACGATTCTCTCACGATTTTCTTTTC
>NW_005187671.1:454014-458526 GCF_000239375.1 Pundamilia nyererei | reverse complement strand
CAGATCATCTCCACCTGTCCCTCCAGCCTTGGCTCCCCCCCACCCCCCCCCACACACACACACACACACACACACACACACACACACACACATACATTCCCTTCCCTATAATTAATTGGTACTTTATAATAAAAACTATTATTTTTATGCAATGAGGTGTATTTAAAGACCTATTCTTACCTGGACTCTGCATGGTGGTGATGATGGTGGTGGTTGTGATAGTGGTGGTAGTTGTCTCCTCTTCATCACTGCCTGCCCCTGCAACCTTTTCCCTTGCAGCAGTATCACTGGAGGTCATAATGGTAGAATGTTTGGGGCCTTTCAAAACTCTGCCAGTAACTGGAAGAAGTGCACTGGAGAGAGAAGTGGTTGCTAATGCATGTATGGAAAGGGTTGCTTGCATGTTGGAGCTTTCAGGAGTCTCATCTGAAATCCTTTCATCACTGTTATCCAGTGTTCTCCTGGATGGTGATGTGGAAAGCTGAGAGCTTGATCCTCCACTGTCTTCAAGGTACTTTGCCTGACCACGAGGGCCTGGGTGGACCTGGTTTTGGGGCGGATTCCGGTAGAGTGGGTGATGATTCAGGATGTTGATTGGCGGTGCAGTGGTGACCACAGGGAGCCTCCTGTCTGTGTCCTGGGTGGTAGGGTAAAGGTTGGGAATGCCCCCAGGAGTGATGGAGAGACTATCCTCAGAGGCAAAGGCTGCAGAGAATGAAAGAAAATCATAGAGGGATGGTGGTTCATATCACAGACTTAATCATCACCTGGCCAAGTGCAGGAATTCCACGCTTTACTTTCCTGCTTGCTGCTCTAGTTCTGAACCTCTCCATCCACAGCCATTATCACACTTCTAGCAGATCAACTTTTAAAAAACAAAACAACAATGATAGTGCATAGTTTTTATAATTGCAAGGTCCAAATCAATATGTAGAAGAAATGGAAAAAATGAGTCTCAGGGGGTTAAAATCAAGACTAACATTATAAAGACATGATGCATTTATAGGAACTTTTATTAATTCCCTTCAAAGATGGAAAAAGGTTTTGTGCTACTTTGCAGTATGGTTCTGTTGTAAATATTTTACTTTGGAGAAGGTGGTTTAAAATGTAGAATATTCAGTTTGTGATTCGCATGTTTTCATTTCTTATTATGTGTTGACTGTTTTGTACAATTTTTTTATTTTATTTTACTTAGTTTACGTTCATAGTGTGAACTTCAATTTTTTGTTATGTTGTAAAAGAAATATTCTGCTGACACAAGTGAGTAGCATGATCGAACTAAATGCTAAATGGACTTGTTCTTATACATAATGGTTTTCTGCTCTACCCGAGCACTCAGAGTGCTTTACACAACTTGCCTCACTCACCCATTCACACAAGTACTTTTTTCTACGGTATTCACACACATCCATACTCTGATCGGGGCGATCTCAAGAGTTGGGAGTTCGCCTTGTAATCGGAAGGTTGCCGGTTCGAGCCCTGCTTGGACAGTCTCGGTCGTCGTGTCCTTGGGCAAGACACTTCACCCGTTGCCTACTAGTGGTGGTCAGAGGGCCCGGTGGCGCCAGCCTCGCCTTTGTCAGTGCGCCCCAGGGTGGCTGTGACTGTGGCTACAATGTAGCTGCCATCACCAGTGTGTGAATGTGTGTGTGAATGGGTGGATGACAGGTTGTGTAAAGCGCTTTGGGGTCCTTAGGGACTAGAAAAGCGCTATACAAATACAGGCCATTTACCATCGAAGCATCAGAGAGCAAATTGGAGTTCCTGCCCAAGGATATTTGGCATGCAGACTGGAGCAGATGGGGGTCAAATTAGTAGTTGACGTGGTAGAGGAATCTCCCTGGCAATCTCTCTCTGGAAATGTCAACGAGATATTCTGCGTGCACATTGTGAATAAACCTCTGGTCTTTCATAGTAAATTCATGTGAGACAAGTGTGCTAGGCAAGCTGTCACTGGTTTAGCTTTCACTGCTCTGAGATCAGTTGCCAGCTGTGCTTTGTATGGAAACACAGCTACTATTAGCAAGCAAACAAGCTTCAAAGATTAAGCTTTCCTCTTGCTCGCCAACTTGGTCAACATGTGTGATGTAGAGAAGAACTGAAGAAGCTTCTCCTATGGGAGGTGAAATGTCTTCAAGAAACTCAAAGAAGTCCAGTTGCTTTCTTTCAAAGCTCCTTAGACCAGCGGTTCCCCAACCACCATGGACCGGTTTATGTCCAACAATATTTTCACGGACTGGCCTTTAAGGTGTCACGGATAAATACAACAAAATAAAACCAGTACCGGCACCGAAAAAAAGAAGATTTATTCATAACACAGGAAACGACCCAGGGAAACAGAGTTAACGATAAAACGATAACTAAATAATGATAAAAACCCTGAAAATCGTAAATTTCACACTCAAGCCTCAACTCTTGCAGCCCGGTACCAAACAACTCACGGACTGCCTTAGACTACCATGACCGGGATGAATCTCCATCAACTAGAGAAGATTTCATGAAATGTAATGAATGAAACAACTCACTGTACAGCATTGAACAAAACTGTCACACTTTTTATGGTGGTGAAATAAGTCATGCTGCATTGTACAGAACTAATCATTTTTATTAATTTAGTGCTGAATTAAAAAACGTTAGGAGAATAACAATTGGAGATTAAATTCTGGAAATTCCCTGCACTAGATTTCTTGGCCATGGGTGTGTAAGCACAATGATTAAATGATTAAACGATACAAATGATTACATTTGTATGATCTCTACAGTCAGAAAAAGACAAAAAGACTATTCATGGCTCAAATGTTTTGTAAAACAATTTCAAAATGCTGTGTAATTGAAACATGTTTTAATATCACAAAGCTGCAGTGATTTTGATAGCTTAACTTCATATCGCAGAATTAAACTGACATGCAGTCCCCCTCTTTATATCTTTACTCTGTCCAAAGCGGTGCATCCTGACATCCAGGCAGCGAGGGCCCGTCACATGCTTTTGGATGGAGACAATAACATTTACTCATATATCACTGCAAATTCATACCATTTTTTTTAAAGCTATTAAGTCAGACTTGCTCTCAACACTTATTTATGTGGAGCAGTGCATTAGTGTAGGGAGTCAATTGGCAAATGGGAAAGTTCTTTTAAAAAGCCCAACAGTACAACCCAAAGAGTTCTCATAAATTATTCACATTAGTGGATTCTACCCTCGCTATCATCCTCGTAATAAGCCTTAATGTTCGTTCCTGAGGAGATTTGATGAGCCGCTATAATTCTCCCAATGTAATGATTAGTGCTGCCCTCCCAAGTGCACCTGTGAGATCTAATCTGAGACCACTTCAGGAGGCTATCATCCACTGAGGGAAGTCTTATGTTTCCTTAACAATGCTTCATTTCCACCATAATAACTCCCACTCTCTTCCAGCTAATAGCTATCTGCTTCAAACAATCAGGCTTTATTGTAGCTGTGCCACTTTCCTCCCAGCAACTCCCTTGTCAAACATGTGCACAGCTCTTTCCACACAATTGAGTAGATTTGCAAGTAACAAGGAAAATAAAGGTAAATAAAGAATCTTAAGTCAATTGACTGAACATCTGCAGCTTTCTGCTACAAAGTCTATAATGTAATGGATATGCTTGTGTTTTATTTGGGTCAAAATAATTCAGTTGTGTGTTAGAATATTGCAGATACATAAGGATTTGAAATCTATAAAAAATACATAAGTATACTGAAGGGTATATGCCAAACTATAATCAATATTGATAATACTGATGATTAATTAAGGAGTAATTTCAGATCAATAGATTAATTCTTCTCTCTCTTCTTACTATTATTATTATTATTTTTAGTAGTAGTAGTATTGAGAACAGATTTGCCCAATCCTGCATTTTAATGGTCATCCAATTCAATTTAATTCCTTTTTATTTATACAGTATATAGTTTTACATTTTATCAGCTCTGTTTCTTCCTTATTACACAGAAACTACCACAGGGACTTGAGTGATAATAACTTAATTATTACATTCTTGTTTCTGCCATCTCAATAATAATGAATTACAGTAGTCCAGCCTAGAATCAATAACTGTACTGTGATGAGTTCTGAAACCTGACTGAAACTCTGAAACATATAAATACAGTTGTGGTCAAAAGTTTACATACACTTGTAAAGAATAGAATATAATGGCTCTACCGAGTGTCCCGTTATTTCTAAAACTCTGATTTTTCTCTGATTTTTGATTTTTTTAGAAAGGTACAATTTCTATTTGCATTTCAAGTTATGAAAATGATTCGTTAAACATGTTTGTGGTTTTTACAGTAAAAAAATATAATATATTTTCTACTCTGATTTAAAAAAAAATTGTCTGAATTTAGATCAATTGTGCTAATATAGTATGCCAAAATGAAAAAATAACGCCAATTACAGATATTTGAGGTTGTGCTGAAAATAATGATACCAAACAAGGCAAGATAAACAGTTTTTAAAGGTGAAATATAGAGGTAAAATCAAAAGTAGTCAAAAA
>NW_005187671.1:412555-428686 GCF_000239375.1 Pundamilia nyererei | reverse complement strand
AATTTCAGTGATATTGTGCAACTGAAAGGCATTCTTACATGCTTCCTTTGCTTGCACATTTAAAGACAAATCTTCCATTAGGTCACCACCTTATTGTGGTGGAGTGGTCCAGTCATCCCATCAAAAAGGGACATGGGTCCACCCTCTGAGAGTTTGGTTCTTTGTGGAACCAAACTGGTTCTGTAATTTTACAGTCATAAGGCAACCACAAGTAAACAATGTTAATGTGCTGTTATCTACTCTAATATAATTCCATATACTCTAATAAGCAGGAGTGATTTTTATTTTATTTTATTTTATTTTTGACAGTGCAGTTGCAATAGCCTGCAGCTGCTTACTAGTTTACTGTGTATATAAACATTACCAAAGTCAAAGACATTTATCCTGACTGCTGTGACGGATCTCATTTCAAACTTCTGATATGAAGTTTTTATATAAGTTGACTCTCGTTTAAACTGCCGCGTGGGTTTCAGAGTAGCTGCTGACAGCCTGTCAGTTCCTCTGCACTGTACTGCCAGCACACAACAGCTACTGTCCATCTGTCACCTTGAATCTGTCCACCTACTGTTTCCATCAATCCTTACATCCAGCACCATAACTGAACAAGATGTTCCCTGCTTACTGACTGCTACAAAAACAGTATATAGCGTTACCAGAGAGTATTTAACTTCATTAAGGGCAAGAGAGTTAGAGCAATGAGAAAAAAGAGAGAAGCTTTTAACAGAAAACAACCACTGGAAAAAGAAATGATGCAAGGAAAAAGTCAGATGGAGGGCACGATAACATAAAAATAAATATGAATAGATAGAAAAAAAATAAGGAAGCAAAGTAATTACTTGGGGTATGTCGGGAAGCCTCAAGCTAGTAATCAGTAGTTGGATGCTGTATATGTGGAGGAGGTGTTGGTCATATGGAAATTAGATGCTGATGAGTTAGATGAAGAAATGTAAAGGGTGGTACAGTGAGATCTGGGACCTATCAGCAGTGTGTAAGATCAAGCGCACACACACGCAGAGAGAGACAGAGAAGGAGAAACATATCAGCCCATAGAACATATATTTTTATTGTTGTCATCATCAGTATTGCATAGTGTTAGAGTAGTAGCTGTAAATGGAATGATTGAAGGCTTATTCATAAATCAAAATATACTGTATCTTTTGGATTAGCATCCAGTTAAGTATAAGTGCAAGTCAGTAAATGAAAACTGAAGCATACTTTAGATCTGGCTAACCTTACTCACTGGTGCTTTGAGCCAAATACTAACCACACCATGCTAATGTTGAAGACTGGAAAATGCTACATGTTTAGTATAACAGAAAACCCACCTATTTTTTTTTTAATTTAGATTCAATTCAATTATATTTATGTAGTTCCAAACAACAACATTTGCCTTGAGGCACTTTTACTGTAAGGTAAAGACCCTAAAATAATACAGAGAGTGCTATCAGCAAGCACTTGGGAACAGTGGGAAGGAAAATCTCCCTTTTACGAGGAAGAAACTTCCAGCAGAAACATGGAGGCACAGCCAGATGCTGCAGCCAGTTGGGGTTGAGGGGAAGAAGACAGGAGAAAAGACACACTGATGATTAAATGACTAATGATTAAATAAAAAGTGGTGTATAAACACAGAGTGAAGGTGAATGAAGAGAAACACTCAGTGCATCATGGAAAGCCCTCAGCAGCCCATTGTGTTTTTAAATATCCTGGGACCCACAAGTAAACCAGCAGTACTCTTTTGTGGTGATATGGTTCTATGAGGTCTTTAAGATGAGATGATGCCTGATTATTCAAGACCTTGTAGAAGAAAGATTTTAAATTTGATTCTGAATTTAACAGAATGCCAATGACCAATTCAATTCCAACTCAACTGATTTTTATTTATTCGGCACAAAATCACAACAACAGTTGCTTCAAGGCGCTTTACACTGTAAGGTAGATTCTACAGAAGCCAATATGGAAGAAATAGTCTTCTCGCTCTCTTTGTATTTTACCTAACCTGTCTTTTTTTCAGCAGTGCACACACAGTGACTTCTTTCTGATTACTATATAGCAAACAAAAGCAAAAATGACTATGAAAATGCAGCCATTAATGAATGCATCTTATTGTATTCGATTAATTCATGAATGTTCCAATTAAAAGAGGGGAAAAAAACAATGCGGCACAATAACATTGTAACTGGGATGGCTCGTGATTGATGGCAAGTAATGTTTGTTATTTTTCTACACATTGTGAAGATTGTGAACTGTACTATTCCACACAGATTTCAGGTTCATATGGTGGAATAGTTTTTAATTATGCAGATCTCCTCTGAAAAATCCTGCACTCACCTGTGTCTTAATCCTCAGCACCCTTTGCATAGCGCCCAGCACTTTCTGTCAGAGGTGTTATCCCGAATATTAGAAAACATATTCATTTTCCATCATCGTCTTCTCATTAATCTGAACTGCCTTGCAGATTATTTTGGTAAATTAGGCCTGCCACTCTCTCCTTCAAGCTCTCATCTTAGATCTGTTCATTTTTGAGCCACTGATTTGCCTGCTTAATAAACTGTATGGGACAATATAATATAGTGAGGGTTGCACTTTCTTGCGTTGTATTATTTTCCCGCTAAATAGTGATTCAGTGTACCTTCTTTCCTCCTCCATGTTTAGGATTTCTATGACTGAGGTAAAATTCCATTCAATCAAAATATATGAGCAGGTTATGGGTTGAAATGGATCATGTATAAATTAACATTTACATGATCTGTATGCATTGTATAGTTGTGTGATGTGAAATGCTCTATAAAAAAATAATCACAACTCCAACCAACCAAACACAAAATCAAAACCCATGGAGGCAAAGAGGGAGAAACTGATGCCAGCAGCACCTTGAGGCAACTGTTGTTGGGATTTGGAGCTATATAACACCCTCACAGACACTCACAGGTGTCACAGAAGGGATCCACAGAGTTTATTGAACAAACTGTGATCTGCTGTTTTGGAACCAAAAACTACATTGGTATTTTCGGAGCTGATTAACTTAGGCTACGTTCACACTGCAGGTCTTAATGCTCAATTCTGATTTTTTGATCAAATCCGATTTTTTTGTCTGCTTGTTCACACTACAAATAAAATGTGACAGCAAACGCGCTCTAGAACCCTCAAAGTGGCCGCATGCGCAAAAGAAGACGTCACACAAAACGCGCTCTGTTTAGACCCAGAGCAAACAGTATTGTTTGACTGATGACCCTTAATATAAAGACTTGTTTTGGACTTTATGTTTCCCAATTTTGCTTTAAGTTATTTTGTTATTTACAAATGGCCTAGATATGTAAAGCGCTTTGGGGTCCTTAGGGACTAGTAAAGCGCTATACAAATACAGGCCATTTACCATTATCCTTATTGCTGTTTTAGAGGAGCGGTGCTTCAAAGGATAGCTGCAGATTTCTGTCAGAATCTGCAGATTATACAGTACAAATAAATTGTTCCCGTTTCTCCAGCGTTGTCTTCCCAACAGTTTCACTAACATCTACACTGGATGGCCAGGAAGCGTTCGCGATGTCTTCTCGGGCACTTCTCCGGCACTTTTCTGGCGCTGATAATTGGCGTCTGTCTTGTGTCAGTGACGTAAAAGATGGATTTAATGCGACATGACCATTCACACAGCAGTCGCTTTCTAAAACATCAGATATGTAGCGGATTCAGTACCACATACGAAAGTGACCTGGATCGGATTTGAGAAAATCGGATTTGTGCTGTTCACACTGTCATACCATGATCGGATATGGGTCGCATAGGGTCAAAAAATTCAGATTTGATGCGCTTTCACCTGCAGTGTGAACGTAGCCTTAGAGTTTATGTTTAAACTCAAGATTTTTTAATATGCTTTTTGGAATCGGTCAGTTAGTAATTGTTAACTGACCATGAATATGAATGTGAGCGGCATAAATGGCTTTCTATCTCTGTCTGTTGTGACAGATTAACGACCAAACATACATTCTCAGTGATGGGTACATAAGGGTGTCCATAAGTGCAACACAACACCCTATGCCGCAGGTGGATGATGGATTTTGTAATCGTATCACCAGACCTGCGGCCATATGCTCTGGACACTTGGATAAAGAGAGGGGCTGAGCTGTCAACTGATCACCACCTGGTGGTGAGTTGGATCAGGTGGTGGGTGAGGATGCAGGACAGACTTGGTGCAACTAAACGTATAGTGAGGGTGCGCTGGGAATGCCTGGCAGAGGCTGCAAGATCTTCAACACATACCTCTGGCAGAGTTTCAACAGCATTCTGAGGGAGACTGAGGACGTTGAGTCTGAATGGACCATGTTCAGCACCTCCACTGCCAAAGCTGCTGCAGACAGGCAGCAAGGTGGTTGGTGGTTGGTGCCTTGCGGCCGCAAGGTGGTTGGCACCTGTCATGGTAACCCCTTAACCAAATGGTGGACACCAGAGGTGAAGGGAGCTACCCGGCTGAAGAAGGAGTCCTATTGGGCTTGGTTAGCCTATGGGACTTTGGAGGCAGCTGATAGTTACCAAAAGGCCAAGTGGAACACAGCTTGGGCAGTAGCTGAAGCAAAAACCTAGGTGTGGGAGAAGTTCGTGGGAGGCCATGGAAAAAGACTTTTAGGCTGCCTTGAAGAGATTCCGGCAAACCATCAGGCAACTCAGGATGGGAAAGTGGTGCTTTACCTGCACTGTGAATAGTGAGGGTCGAGCACTGCTGACTTCAACTGAGAACATTGTTGGGTGAACAAGATCGTGAATGCAAGCGGCAGAAATGAGCTTCCTCCACAGGGTGGCTGGCCTCTCCCTTAGAGATAGCATTCAGCCATCCAGGAGAGGCTCAGAGTAGAGCCACTGCTCCTCCACATTGAAAGGAGCCAGCTGAGGTAGTTCGGGCATCTGAAAAGGATGCCTCCTGGGCACAGTATTCGAGGCATGTCTTACTGGGAGGAGGCCCCAGGGTAGACCCAGGACAGGAGAGATTATATCTCTCAGCAGGCCTGGGACCGCCTTGGTGTTGGAGGAGGTGGCTGGGGAGAGGGAAGTCTGGGCTTCTCTGATTAGGCTACTGCCCCCGCGACCTGGTACCAGATAAGCAGAAGAAGACTGATGGATGGATGGATGGATGGATGGATGGATGGATGGATGGATGGATCAGACTTTGTGGCATGTCAATGTTCTCCTTCTTCTCATATTGTTCCACTTTCCAGCCTCCATTGTAAAATAATTAAAACAAGCAAAACCACCGAAAGTGTTTTTAGAATAAAATAAAAGGTTTTGGGGGTGGAGAGATTAGGAAAAGAGAAAAGATAAGTAAATATCTTTATACAGAGAGAAATCTGGCCAAGTTATAGAGAAAGAACAGAATTCCATTTGAGGATTCAATGCAGTAATCCCTCTTTTTTCATTCACAACCCCTACTGTCTCTCCATCTCTGGTCCATAGCACGACAGAGCTGCTGTCATTAATTTTGTAGAATGGAGTGAAGATGAGAGAGGCAGCGAGTCACAATTTTCACAGCCACATATATGGAGCAAGGCCCACTTTCATCTCTCCCAGACAAAAACACAAAGATACTATCTGTTATGCCTGAAACCCATTTCTTTGTAACATTAGGGGCTGAAATGGGGTCCTTCAAAAGACCCGTGGGTCTGGAATCATAAAAAGTCTATGTGGCACTGACTGATTCACCTTCACCTTAGTGTTTTGAATCACAATCTACTAAGGAGAAACTGAGCACAGTGATGAGCAAGATGGTTCCAGTGAAAAAGACTATATTGACTGTTTTGAAGCAATTCTTCATAAGTCAACAAATAAAATTCTTTGAAGTAAATTTCAGTAAGCAGCACACTGCACTGAATTAGAATCAGAATACTTTATTAATCTCAGAGGAAATTATGTGGTCACAGTTGCTCCAAGACAGTAAGAACATATAATAACTAGGGATGGGTACCGGTTCTGACATAAACGGTAGTAACCAGACTGAAAAGCAGCGCACATTTCGGTGCTTTTTTTTTCCTGAGATGTCATACACTTTGGATTCCAGCCAATCATTTTACCTTTGCGAGCGTAGTAGGCGGGCCCAGGTACGTACGTTCTTTTAGAGCAGAGCTACAGATTAAAAACACCCAAAGTGAAGCGGTCAAAGTCTGGCTGTACTTCACAGCAAAAGATGCAAACTCAGCAGCCTGCAACAAGTGCTTTAAGGTGATACTGTGATACTGTCAAAGGAGGTAACACCTCGAATCCGATGAAACACCTGGCGACGTATAACATTTTGTTAAAAGCCGAGAAATGCGCCGTATTTGATAGCTTGCTGCGAGACCTCACACCGAGCACATCTACTGCGCGTGGGTTGCCTTTTATCTGACCCGAAGAGGAGAGTTCTGGCCCCTAGCCCTGTCAGTGCAGCAGAAATGATGACGGATGATGATGCAGCAGCAGCCGTTCTGCGTGAGTAGCTTAATGTTGTTCGTGTGTAATTTACGTTGAGTAGGCTAACCACGTTATTACATTAATGCATGTAAGGTGAACTAGCAAACATCATCATAGCTACATGCGGCTGTCTTCTTGTTTGATGGCAGATACTCCCTTCACCCTGGCCAAAAAGGCTAAAATGACCAAAGAAAAAATGGAAAACAGCTAAACATGAGAGATTTTTGGACAAAGTTTGTGTTTTTTCCATTGTTTAAGCACTGCTTCCAGCCAAGAGTGATACCATATATGCCCTATAGCTGCAGAAAAGGCACACATTGTTATCTTTTTACAAAAAACAGCTGAACATGAGAGGTTTTTGGACCAATTTAGTGTTCTTCATTCTTTAAGCACCAGTTCAAGCACCGTTTAAGCACCAGTTTGGTACTGGTATAGGATAAAACCTAAACAATACCCATCTCTAATAATAACAAGTTAAAGTACCAATTAAATCATACAGTATTTATTACACTATTACCAAATATTACAAAACAGCTCTAATAAATACAAAAAGCTCTGAAATATAAATATCCCTCTCTGTTACAAAAAATTGAATATAGTTGGGGCTAATTTGTTGGCAGTTAAAAATACAGTTTAACTTCTGATGAAATTCTCAAGTCGACTTTTAAGTAATTTATTAATCCATCTAAATTCCAAATAAAAAACACTGACAAACGTTTTGAATGCCAAACCAAGACTATGTACAGCTATATCAATTTACAAACTATTATTGACTAAAATGATGTTCAAGTACAAGTTCAGTTTTTGTTTTTATTGCAACACATGTAGTTACTCTCATGTACAACAGATAGGGATTAAAAGGAAAAAAAATAGTGTCCGTGCTAGAAGAGGAATCATTTCCTTAATTTCCTGTGTTTACACATACACGCACGTGCGCACACACACACGCACGCACGCACGCACGCACACACACACACACACACACACACTACTTTTAACTCCAAAGCATCTACTGAACAAGTTGTGCATCCTGAGTAGCTGCATGTGACTGTTCAGACAACATCTGTGTTTCTGAACCAGTGAGCTCACATCACTCCACCCCACAAAACTGTCCATCACCCTGTATACAGCCAACATTAGCAGAATTGTCTGAAAATCACTGTAGGTGGCATGAAGCTAATCTGTACCTGAAGCCTGAAGTATAGAGCACGAAGCGGAAGGGTGATAAAACCTTTTGGTCCTCCTGTATGTTGGTGTAATAGCAGATATCATGTCTTTCCTTTGCATGTGTCCTGCAATGGTTCCATCCCAAGCCTCCCTGTTGTTATTTTGTTGACTTTGTTCTCCAGCTTCACTCTTTTCTCTATACCACTTTAATTTTAAGCCACCTCTGTACACATTTGCACACTTCTTTGTTTCCACTCTTTTCATCCTAATTCATTTTCACTTTAATGTCTCTTTTAAATCCAGTTTTGCTGCTGGGAGCAGCAGACAGGCTTTTGGGGGGCAACATAATCCACACAGAAGTTCCAATTCACTCTGTCAGATTGTCAGTATTGTCTCCATAAAGACTGAAAATAAAAACACAGGCAGTGGTCTCAAAGCATCTCTGTATAGTCTCCTCAGCATTCTGTTGTTACTGGGATTGCACCAGCAGTTGTGGACATAAAGAACAATTCTTCCTCGTCTTTTCTTCTTGCTCTTGCCAGGGTGTCTGAATTCTCTTACACAGTGAAAACTAGCTAATGCTTGCTTTAAGCTTGAGCGGGGGTAGTGAGAAGGCAATCTGCAAGCACTCACAGACTGTCTGTCTACCTGCGTGGAGATGATTTGTCATACGTAGTGTCAAAAACTTGTGATACAACCGGTTGGTGGGCTACTCTTGCTTATGTGGTTGGTCTGTTGGCTGGATGTAGAAAAATGCAAAGATGAAAGACAGAATTTAAAACTGATTGTTAAAACAATAAAAAACAAAACAATAAAACACCCACAGTCACTGTCTGTACTTTTGATGCTGTATTTTTTATTTTTGATCTATTTTTTTGTACTTCTCCCATTCTTGTTGAACTCCAGCGTTTCTCCCTTCCCTGTTCTGGGCCAATTGTGAACCAGTCAGCATTTGACTGGTGATATACACGTCGAGCAACTTGCGTTTTGGATTCTGAGGGATAGCTTAAGAGTGCAGGAAATTTACGGAAATCTGTATGCAGCTGGACGTGTTTGCAGGACCATAAACTACATTTGAGTTCACAGTCAAGTCTGCATTGTTGTTTTCCTGCCATGACACACATGGCACGCTCATAGAAACTTTCTCTCTCCTTGTTAACAATCCTAGTTTGTCCATCTTGCCTAACATTCCCCATTATTATCGACAAAAGCACTGGCCAGAGCTTTCTCTTCCTCAGTCATCTTCCTTTTTGAAAAACTCCAAGATCCAAAAGTGGCCAATAGCATGCTGTTGTGGGAGTTATGGCATATGCCAATGCTGCAATGGTCAGCCAGTTAGTCAGCCAATAAGCAAGCTGGTTGATCCTGCTGCTGCAGTGTTCAACCATTGTCTATGCATGCTAACTGTATGCCTCTTAGCTTTTTGCCTAAGAATTATACACAAAGATTTTTTTTAAAGAAGAAGAAAACAGACTAACACACATTAACTTCTTAAAGAGGCAGGCTGCCATTTCCAACTCTGTTTTAGACCAAACTTCAAATTTGCAAACAAAATACGTATTTTGAGATCTCTCCATGTTAAGCCAAAAGTTAAAAAATTTAATTTACTTAAAAGCCCTCTTTCTTGCTATTTTCCAGACATTTCAGCTGCACCTCACAGCCCTGATCAATGGATAAAAATCACAATTAGTGTTTTTTTCTGAAAAAAGTCTAAATAAATATCATTTAATATGCATTCCTTGGAAAAATGTACTTGCGTATATTTTCATATATTTCCTTCGTAGGTTTTCAATTTAAAATCCTTAAAGGCTGATTTAAGCAATAGTGAATGTTTTGATAAATCAGTGACTGATGAAAGCATTTTGTTTTTAACGGTGTCTATATGAACCTAGCCAACATCTTTGTTTAGCTGAGTTTGTAGTAAGCGGTTTCCTCCGATGCTCCTTAGTCATTCAGTAAGATTAGAAGAACATGCATGGCACACTCCTTATGATGCATATCAACTCTCCTCAAACTGTGAAAAATCATTGTGGTGCATTTAACATGTATGTATGTATTAGGTTTGTTTAATTTACTTTTTCATCTGAATGTCCTATTATTAACAATCAAAATAAATACCAATAAAATCCTGGCTTCAGTGACAGCTGTATAAGTTTTGCTTTAGTTTCTATAGAAATGTATTTTTATTTATTACATGTACACATGATTTTGAACATAAAAAATAAGGAGAAAATACTTTACGGCAATATGATGACATACAAAAAAACACAAGCCTTAAATCAATATATGGCAGGTTTAGAAGCAATAATGTTGTTCCCTGGGAGGGGAAAAAAGACTGCAAAAGAATGGCTTTTCCTTAAAGCCAGCTCTATTTCCACTGCTGGGAACACTGCTGATTCTGCGCTGTGTTCCACATGGCTGCCCTCCTTCACCAAGCTGACAGCCACAAAAATGAGTGTTTACTGCTCTCCGGCAGAGCAAGATAAACTCACAGATGGGCCTCTCCACTCCAACAGGTCGAGAGGAGGCACCTCAGCATGGTAGAAGCTGGATGAAGATGAAGGGGGGCCTAGGTGATACAGAGTTGAAGGGAGTAGGAAGGCGACACAGATAGGCGGGTTTAGAAAGTGGCAACTGGCAACATTGGCACCAGTTCAACATCAATTGTTGTTCAATCAGGTTCTCACCAACACATTGCGTAAATGCTTGCTCTACTCTGAGGTCAACCTTATCTGCCATGTAGTTAATTTAAGTTTTAAAATACATCACCACTGTCACACTGCGTCACAAATGCCTTATAAGACATATCCTGTATCAGTTACAGGTGACTTTGTATTTTTCTACGTAAATATACATCCAAGCAACAACAAAATCCCAAACAAACAAAACCAGGAAACAAGTTAACTTTCCAAGATATCTTTGTCATTTACAGTATGTTCAAATTAACTTCATCTGATGATGTGTACCTTAAATCCTTTTCAGATAGTCAGTTATATGTTACATCATCTGGGGACTCATCACCACTGGTAAGCCTGGAAATGGAAACGAAGCTTCTAATGTGGCTAATGTTAAAAAAAAGTAATGTAATGTGTGTGTGAATGGGTGAATGACTGAATGTAGTGTAAAGCGCTTTGGGGTCCTATGGACTAGAAAAGCGCTATACAAATGCAGGCCATTTACCATTTACAGCCATTATCCACAAATGGCGAGAACATGGAACAGTGCTGAACCTTGCCAGGAGTGAACGGCCGACCAAAATTACGCCAAGAGTGCAACAACATCCAAATAACTGCATGCCTCACTTGCCTTAATGACTCCACCATAAGAAAGAGACTGGGCAAATATAATCTGCATGGCAGAGCTCCAAGACAAAAGCTACTGCTGAGCAAAAGGAACATAAAGACTCGTCTCAGTTTTGCTAGAAAACACCCAAGACTTTGGGGAAAATATTATGTGGAATGATGAAACAGAAGTTGAACGTTTTGGAAGGTGTGTGTCCCATTACATCTGGAGTAAAAGTAACACAACATTTCAGAAAAGGACCATCATACCAACAGTAAAATATGGTGGTGGTATTAAATTAATGCATGGTGGAACTTGATTAATGAAAACATTCTTGGCAAATGCTTTCGCTTTCGTCCGTCTTGCGCCGGTCCAAGAATTTCACCTCTAGCGGAACAATACGAATCCGGGGCTGTTTTGCTGCCTCAGGACCTGGAAGACATGCTGTGGTAAATGGCACCATGAATTATGCTGTCTACCCAAACAATCTGAAGAATGTCCGGTCGTCTGTTTGTGACCTCAAGCTGAAGCGCACTTGGGTTCTGCAGCAGGAACAATGACCCAGAACACACCAGCAAGTCCACCTCTGAATGGTTTAAGAAAAACTTTAGAAAAAACTTTGGAGTGCCCTAGTCAAAGTCCAGACCTGAATCCATTTGGGATGCCTTGGCATGACCGCAAAAAGGTAGTTCATGCTCAAACCTTCCAATTTGGCTAAATTACAGCAATTTTGCAAAGATGAGTGGGCCAAAATTCCTCCACAGCACTGACAAAGGCTGATTGCCAGTTATCACACTTGATTGCAGTTGTTGCTGCTATTGTTATTAGGTTAGGTGGCAATCCCTTTTCCACACAGGGCCATGTAGGTTTGGATTTTTCCCCTTAATAATAAACACCCTCATTTAAAAACTGAATTTTGTGTTTACTTGTGTTATCTTTATCTGATATTTAAATTTGTTTGATGATTTGAAACATTTATGTGTGACAAACGTACAAACAAAATAGGAAAGCAGGAAGGGGACAAACACACTTTCACACCACTGTAGATAGATGTTCATGAACGGAGTCTGAAGCAGACCGTTTTTATTACTGTGGTCAATGTAAAAACTCTAAATTAATTATAAACTTAAACAAAACAAGTTTAGAACATAAGAATATTCTAACTTTTAAATAAAAGTAATACGCCCAGTATTCTCAGTCTTATGTTTCCTGTTCAGACACAGGTGTTTGACAGGTGAATCAAACAATACAAAAGGTTTGTTTCAAAATTAAATTCCCCTTCTACTTAGTGCTTAATGTGTTTCCATTTAACTTCAGTATTAAATATGAAACAGTCTCAACATGCAACAACACAAAATGCTGTCAATGTATAAAATAATAAATATTTCTAAGAAAGCAGTTTACTTTGATGACAGAGTCTTTCTACTCTCCTGCAGGCTCCCAGCTGCAGAGCATCACACCTCTTTTAGGACCATTTGCAAACCTTCAAACAGAGAAAGAGGCAAATCTGTTACGTTTACTGGGATGAGCAGCAAACGTTCAAGGTTGAGGGGTGGCTGTAGCTCAGGAGGTAGAGCAGGTCATCTTATAATTGGACAGTTGGTGGTTTAATCCCTGTTTGCTTCACTTTGCATGCTAAATATCCTTAGGTGAGATACTCCCGAGTCTGTTTCTCCATCAAAGAGTGAATGTTAGATAGAAAGCACTTACAGATAGAAAAAAGTGAATGAGGCATGTTGTATAAAGCACTCTGAGTGCTGACATAGAGTGGAAGAATAATATATATCTATATCTATATACATATATAAGAACCAGTCTGAGATTAAGGCCTTTATACACTGGATATGTGAAATATATTATTATATGATTTTTCATGCACAATATTTTGTGCATGAAAAATCTGAAATTGGGACTTCTTGATCCTGCTCTTCACAATGAATGCCATTATTTAGCGGGATAAATTTGCAGGTAAAATTAAAATTTGAATAATCAGATCTGACCAATCAGACAATCTGACCAATCAGCTACAGTGCACGTGTTGCTAAATGCAACAAACAACAAATGCAAGACAAAAGTTCAAACTGTCATCCTGAAATATGTACAAAAGTGGTCGTGGTATAAGTTCTCCCCGCTGCTGCCATCTCCTATCTTGTTTTGATGAACTCGGAATGTCCACTTTCTAAGGATACTTTTTTTGGAAGTAGTGTAAGTAAGTAATACTTTCGGTGTGTATAGAGGTTACACGACATGTTCGGATCTGAAAAATTCAGAATTTCACGTTGTTTTTTTTTGCAGTGTGTTCAGTGTACGCTTAAGAGGTAATAGATATGCACAGATGAGCAAGCTCTGTAATATGTTTTAGAGTAATATGTCCCACAGGTTCTGTGAGTGAAGGTTAAGATGGTTGTTTTCAGTCCTGGAGTGTGGCTCTTCTCTATCATTCCATCACAATAGCACCATCGATTACTAAGCCAATAAACCGTGTGTGAAATTTCTCCCTCTATTCCCTTCGTAACTGCAGGATGTAGCAGACAGCTGATCTTTCTTCTTTCAGCTTGTTTAACATGCAGTTAAACAAGCTGAAAGAAGAAGCTGTACAACTGATATAGCAGGAAAAATTCTAATGTTTTTTTTATTTTAGTTTTTTTTATGAATCTCCTGATGTTCTGAATCTGGTTCATTTATATTTTGTTTAGTTAGGAGAAGTTTTTCTTGTGAAACATTAGCGCTAAGTGGCATTATGAAAGGTTGAAATGGAACCCAGCAGTCTGGGTTCAGTAATTTGCGCAAGAATAGTTTAATTTATGTGGAGAAGCCAGGTATGGACCTGCTCCTTAGCTAGCTAGCTAGTTAGCTAGCTAGATCATTCCATACTGTAGCATTCTTTGATTCTTTGTGTTATGGTTATAAAATGGATGACCAGAATAGGACCAGCTTTAACCTGAAACTATCACAGAGGGGATGGTAGTGGTGGTAGGGGGCCTTAGAGAGCTACACTCAGATGTGCTTGTAGCTGTTCGAGGAATCACGCAGCCTGACAAGTGTGAAATTTGAGTAAAGCCAGTGAAGTGAAACGAAAAGGACTGTTGACATCCAGAGAGTAGAGAGAGCCCAGATGAAACACAGGTGCTGTAAAAGACCTTTGAACTTAAGAAGGAAAGGGACACTGGCAGCAACAAGGGTACTCAGGAGGAAAATAAGTCTTACACCTGCCAGAATTGAGGCCATCCTTGCTTTCCCACGTGCAATTTTTAATCAGTAAAGTGCGAGAGAAAGATAGCCACAGGGATTAATCGCAGAAAAACAAACAAACAAGCAGGCTGTATGTTTAGGGGTGAATTTAACTATCATTTCTAACAGCAAAGCCATTAGAGGAGGGTGTTTAGAAGTGGAATGAAAAGTGGCGGTATCTCACTTTGGTGTGATTAAAATACTCCCCCACTAAGCAATCTGCATATCAGAGCAGTGACCAGAATAATTCAAATATTTGAATTTGGTTCAAAGCGTGGGCGGCATGTGAGAACCGCTTTTGAATCACCAGGAGTAAAAATCCTTCATTTGCCTTTTGTCTAAGAAGAAGAACTCGTAACTGTCCCATGCGTCTTATCAAGGTGTCAGACAAAACCTGGGCAGAACTACACAATGATTTCCGCAACACATAGAAGATAACTGACAGCAGACAAACGTTGATCCAGTTTGAGATGGGCATGCAATCTTGTCCCCTTGAGTCCCTCTTCTTGCTGTGACAGGCAGCCACACAGAATGGCGATAACAAAAAAGTGAATGCAGAGCTGGGAAACCCTGCTGCAGTCTGTGTGGTTACATTTCTCTCAGCAGTATGCTGGTTGTGAACAAGCACATCTGAAAATCGAGAAAAGATGATGCTGGTATGACAGATTCACCAGCACTGACAACTTGTACAAATATAGAGTCAAAAGACAGCAGCAGTGCATAGCTGCTGCCTGTAGCCTTTTGTAAAATGACAACCTGAATGGCTTTCTGGTATCATTTTCATATGCTGTTTTTTACCATGTTGTCTGCATAAGATTTAACAGATGAAGAAATTTTTTTGAGTAGCTGACGGTATAGTTGATTCACAATCATACACATTTATTTTTTGATAGATTTTTTACAATTTAAAGTGAATGTTAGATACAATGTTATTTTTGTTTGTTTGTTTGTTTGTTTATTAATGTTGTTAGACAGACCCTGTTAGATTTTGTTACAAAAAAAGCTCTGAAACACGTTAAAGCCTTTGCACAGTGTTTATGCATTTGGAAACTGCTTTTCAGTCAGTCTGCACTCAGTCGGAGCCCCTTCAGTTAACACAAATAATGTTCATGATGTCCTAAAGTCTATAAACTCAATTAACGTTACACTACTGTCACACTTATTTTTGATGTAAACTACTCAAAAATTGTGTAAGCCAAATTCAACTGAGAGCTCTAAATGCAGCTTCATGACTTTTACCTGCCTTATTAGCAGTGAAGGCAATAAAGCTTTAATTCAAGCAGATAAGAAAAGTTCCACTAAGATATAATAATGCTGCATAAATATGTATATGTGTATTTTATAAATACATAATCAATATACAAAGACTTTTGATGGCAAAGGTTTCACTGTGTTACAGTATTACTTCTTTATCCCATCTGGCTGAAACTAACCAGAAGCATGTATTTACATTCACAAAAAATTGCAGAGCTCTACTTCAGCTGTGATGAAAACATTCTTAATTCATGCCAGCAAAGTTCTGGGTCTAACTCAAGAAAGCAAACACAATTACCAAATCAATTATGTTCCGCTGATTACTTTTGATTTATAATTACTGAGCTCAGGGCCCACTCTGCTTTTCAGCATTAATTCAATAAGCTTGTGTGCACGGCAAACTGCTTTGCACTCAGTCTGAGTTGATTGGCTTGATTGGCGGTTGGCAGGCTGTTGGCAGGTTCAGGTCCATGTCCTTTATTGCCTGTCTAACAAACAAGAAGGCCCATACTTATACAGTTGGACTGGCAATCTGAGATAGCAGAAGTTTACACAGTGGGAGTGCTGGAAACAGAAGCTACTTTGCACTGGTGAGATGAGCAGTGAGAAAAGCAAGACAAAAGACACAGCTCTGAAAACAAACTATGGTAGGAATGGCTTTCTATCAGTTCTTTTTTGGACTAGCACATTATAGGCAGGCAAAGAGTTGTCAATAGTATGTGTGTGTGTGTGTGTGTGTGTGTGTGTGTGTGTGTGTGTGTGTGTGTG
>NW_005187671.1:410995-412511 GCF_000239375.1 Pundamilia nyererei | reverse complement strand
GAGAGAGAGAGAGAGAGTCCTCCTCAAAGACAAGTCACAGGAGTCACAGGAGGACAGAAGTATATCACAATTTGAAAGGAGAGCAACAATAGATCAGTTACAGACTGAATAAATAATTCAGTCTGCAGCATCAGCAAAGCAGATTTTTATGAAGCCTCAGAAGACAAGGTGACACCTGCAAGGAAAAATCACTCTGTCAACTTCATGTAACTCAAAATGTGATTTTTTTTTCACATGACATTACTCTGTCAAAAAATAAGCATTTTAATAAAAGGAAATTTTTAACTCACAAAGTTGAAAAGAGGACAAATAAGTCTTTCAAGGACTGCAAGTCCTTGTCCCAGTGTGAACAACTCACCCAGGAGGCATTCACGAGGCATATATCAGATACCCAAACCACCTCAACTGGCTTCTTTCGATTTGGAGGACCAGCAACTCTACTCTTGAGTCCCTTGAGTCCAGGGTGGCTGGCCTCTCCATCTCTAAGTGAGAGGCTAGCCACCCTTCGGAGGAAGCCCATTTCCACCGCTTGTATCCACAATCTCGCTATTTTGGTCACTACCCACAGCTAGAGACCATAGGTGAAGGTAGCAACATAGATCGACTGGTAAATTTAGAGCTTCTCTTTTCTAACCAAACACAATGCTGAAATAGCCCAAAAAGTGTGACACCTTAAGAAGCTGATCGTAGACAACATTTTTACAAATGACATTGAAAATAAGACTGTAAGTGGACTCCTGATTAACGACATAAGTGACCATCTTCCAATTTTTACAATCTATGATAGGAATTACAAGATCAATAAAATGGACAGTAAAAAAGAGTACAGGCGAGTAAGAACAGAAGAAAGAATGAATGCATTTAAAAAAGATTTATTGAAAGAGAACTGGGGTGAAGTATATCAGGAACATGACGTTAATAGTGCGTATAATGAATTCCTTAGAATATTTACATTACTGTACAATACCAAATGTCCAATAAAGCAATATAGTAGGAAACATAAATATATGAGCTGTCCATGGATAACAAAAGGTCTGCAAAATGCATGTATAAAGAAAAATGCTCTATACAGAGATTTCTTAAGAAAGAGAACTAAAGATTCTGAAATCAGATACAAAAGATATAAAAATAGGTTAACTAATATACTTAGATATAGTAAAAAGGAATACTATATGAAGCAATTAGATATGAATAGAAATAATAATAAAAGATTATGGGAAATACTGAACAGTGTTATAAAATGTGGGACTGGACAAAAGAGCTATCCCAAGTATTTCATTTGTAATGACCATGAAGAATATAATATGGATGTTGTGGCAAATAGTCTCAATGAGTTCTTTGTAACTGCTGGACCAAATTTAGCAAGAACAATCACTCATCCTGGGAAAGCACAGGAAAAACACTGATAGACAGAAATCCATATTCTATGTTTCTGTCACGATCCTGGGTCTTAGGACCCAGTGTTTTGAGTTTTAGTTCATCTTGAGGTTTGTTAGTATGTTAAGCTCATTAGGCC
>NW_005187671.1:403536-409393 GCF_000239375.1 Pundamilia nyererei | reverse complement strand
GCAATAACTATAAAACCACATTACATTCACGTTTTACTCTTCAAAAAAAAGCAGTTCGAATCATCCACAGTGCAGGTTACAGGAACATACAGACTCACTATTTTTGCACTGAAATATTGATATCTTGTGAAATTCCAAACAGCACAAATTCTATTCAAAGCAAAAAATAATGAACTGCCAGGTAATATTCAGAGTATGTTTTTTGTTTTTTTGGGTTTTTTTTTTGAAAGAAGGAAGCTATAATTTAAGGGGTTTTTGTAACTTCATAACAGGGAAGGTACGTACTACAAGCAAAGGCTTTTGTGTTTCTGTTCATGGAGTGAAACTGTGGAACAGTCTGAATATGGAATTGAAGCAATGTCCAAACATGAAAGTGTTCAAAAAGAGTTATAAAAATATGATCTTCTCGAACTACAAAGAAAGGAAACATATTGAAATTAAGTGAATGTCTCTATTTAAAAAAAATTATGATGTGATATTGTAGTATATAGTATATATTATATCAGAAATCTGTTGACTATTCTTATTACAGATTATATCGTGAGGAAGCTGACTAAATATTAACTTATGGTAAAGGGATGGGATTAAATAAGTGTGTACTTCTTCCCACTCCCTTTCAACATGTAAATGAATCAGAACAGTAGCAATATTGAAATGTATTGACTTTTGTATAGTATTTTTTTCTCTCTTATTTTCTTTACTAAATGTACCTGTATACTGTTTACATGTTTGAAATAAATTAACAATCAATCAGTCAAGTTGTTCTGACTTCTATCTTCTGTCAACATCTCACACATACACACACACAGCACTCAGAGCAAGGCAATGGAGACATTACGGTGAGTGATGCGCCACACCAGGCTCTCTACTCCATCACCTGTGCACATTAGAGACAACTCCATTTGCTCAGCACACCTCAGCAACACTCCTATAGTGAAAAAATACATGTACAGCAAAGAATTTGGATTCCACAATTCTGACAGTTAAAAGTCAATGTGTATATGTTCTGTTCTTTTTTATTGTCATCTTTTGTAAAGATGTTTTAGTCCAATATCATCTTGTTTCAACCACCAGACTAAGCATTGTCAGCTTCATTAGACACCTGAATGACAAGTTCATATATCCATACTGTGACTTGGTATTCTTCTTACACAGACACCCTGCTGCTGGCTCATCTAAAGTCTGCATGCATTTCTAGCTGCCTGACCACATCAGTATATTGACTTTGAGTACTTGCTATGGTGCAAGCCCCAAAAACACTCCTGGCTTCCATCACAGAAGAATCCTTCTACGTTAACGCCACAGAAATGCTTTTAGGACCAAATAGCTGCAAAACACTGGAACAGCCACATATTCAAAATGTGGGGCTTTCTTTAAAAAAAACCTTCCCAACAAATACTTTTCTTTAATTTTCTTCTAAAGGTGAGTAAGTAATCCAAATTGCCACTAGCTGTGAATGTGCGAGTGAATGTGAGTGTGAATGGTTGTCTGTCCCTATGTGTTGGCCCTGCGACAGACTGGCGACCTGTCCAGGGTGTACCCTGCCTCTCGCCCTATGACAGCTGGGATAGGCTCCAGCGCCCCCCGCGACCCTGAAAAGGATAAGCGGAAGCGAATGGATGGATGGATGGATGGAGGTGAGTAAGTAGAAATTTAAGCAGTCACCTGACTCACTTGTCCCTGCACCAAAGTAATAATATTTTTTTACACCTACCTATTAATTTCTTTTACCTAATGTCCTATTGTTAAATTATATTCCCCCAATATTTACTGCTATAGATGCTATCTGTGATTGTTTCAGTCATCTCAAGTTTACTTAGAGCAGGATAAAGAAAACAGAATAAGTTTGCGGTGAAAGCTTTGTGCTTTACTTATAATGTATTTTGTGGACAGTCACAGTACCTGGTGGTTATGCTTAAGAATGTAATGATAGGTCAAAGTATGGCTAGTGCGTCATACCTTGGACTGACATGAGCTCGTTTTAATTATGATGCAGTGTACATGCTTCCAAAAATACATTTAAATTTTTTACATTTGAAGAGAAAAATCTCATAAAATGACGAAATGGAGCCTAACAGGCAGTAAGTAATCAACAGTTCACAGCTATAGAGGAAACACAGGTGCCCAAACAGAAGTTAAGTAATGCTGCTGTTTTGTCTCAGTAAACACAAGAGCCTTAATGGGATTTCACGATTATCTTCCAAAGCTAGATACTGCAAATCTCCTACAGAGCCCTGAGTACAGGTAGTGAATGATAATGAAAACACAGGCACAGGCTGTAGAACTGGTCAAAAGACAAATTAAGTTGCAAACACTGCTCTATGGTCAAATTGTCTGTGTCCACTGAACAGGGAAAGAAATGTTACTTAGCCAAATTGGGACTGGAAAGAAATGCATGGCAAAGGAAAACCCTGAACACTTGTTCCCTACAATGAAGTGATCTGGTGCCTCCATGAAATATATATTATATCATAATTATATGCATATATGTATTTCATTAGGGTAGGTAAGGGTTACTTTCCAGAGTATTCTTGTGCCTTTGCTGCTATAAAAAAAACATCCCAGAAATTTTGCTAAATATTCCATCTACACAGTTTGATAATAATATGCCCTATAAATACAATATACTGATTATCACAAGGATAATATCACAGTGAGACAATATGTAACAGACTGTAGATGTATCAAGTTTGCTTACGAAGTACTAGCAAGAGCTGCTATTTCACCAGTGTAGACATACACTCTGTTTTGTTTGTGTCTTTGTTTTTTTCAGCTCTGACAATACATGTATACACTCGGTTGGCCTCAAAGTCTTTTCTCATTTCTGTGTTATGTCTGTCATGTCTGCTCTGCTTTTCCTGAGAAAGATTAATTCTTGGATTTCTTACCTTGATATATTTATAATCATATTTGAATCATTTAAAGCTTTTCAGAAAAATATTTACCTTTTGCAGTTCTTCAGCAAATATCCACTAATGTCACTTGCCTGTTAATGATAGTTTAAATAAAAGACAAAGCGCTAATGTCTGCAAAGTGATGTGACTTGACAGCTAATAAATAAACATTTGTGTAGAATTTAGACTGGAGATTTAACTATGTAACAGGGAAATACTGCAAAAAGACTTATTTGTCCATGTTTGTCTTATCTTGAGTTTTTCCAGTAGAACACTGTGGGTCATCTCTCGGTCATTAGAACACCACATTAGAAGCTTCATTTAAAGTCCAGCTAGTGTTAGTGAGCTGTGTTTAAGGTATGAGTAAAGTCCTCTGGATCTGTGCACTGTGCAATGATTCCCTTTAATTAAAGAGAGTACTGAGCCGACCAGAGGTCTCAAGGGAAAATCCACTGGTCACAGTCAGCTCAAAAAGTCAAACACTGTCACAAGCCAAAGATCTGCTGTAAAGCTCATTAATCTAGTGCAACCTATTTACTGTGAGCCCAAATCCCACCTTTAGGGATTTTGGCTGACCAGTATTCCTTATAATGATATTTGACCTAAAATTTTCAGGGAGATGTAGCGCCTCTCTTTTCACACTATTAAATCAGAAGTCCACCTAGTGCAAGGATGTCAAATATGGCCTATGGCCTGTATTTTATATAGTGCTTTACTAGTCCCTAAGGACCCCAAAGCGCTTTACATATCCAGTCATCCACCCATTCACACACACATTCACACACTGGTGATGGCAAGCTACATTGTAGCCACAGCCGCCCTGGGGCGCACTGACAGAGGCGAGGCTGCCGGACACTGGCGCCACCGGGCCCTCTGACCACCACCAGTAGGCAACGGGTGAAGTGTCTTGCCCAAGGACACAACGACCGAGACTGTCCAAGCCGGGGCTCGAACCGGCAACCTTCCAATTACAAGGCGAAATCCCAACTCTTGAGCCACGATCGCCCCCTAATTATACATCATGGGTTGCATATATCCCACTTTGATATTAAGTGGACTAGAGCACTAAATCTCACTTTCCAATCAATGTAAAGTTTAAATACACATTTAGCTACAAACAGCTTTCTAATCTATCATATCACTCTATGTCACCCTATGAATTAATTAACCGATATCAAATTCCTACTAATGACTGGACAAAGCCGAATTGAAAGACAACAGAGAGTTACTAATCACAGCAGCAAAGGAACAAGCTCTGAGCACAAGATCCATAGAGCCTGGGGTCTACCACATCAGACAAGACCCCAGGTGCAGGCTGTGTAAAGATGCCCCTGAGACAATCCAGCACATAACAGCACAGTGCAAGATACTAGCAAGCAGGGCATACATGGAACCCCATAACCAAGTGGCCGAGATATTATACAGAAACATCTGTGTTGAATATGGCCTGGAAGTCCCGAGGTCAAAATGGTGTCTATGGTGGTTGAGAATGACAGAACTAACATCATGTGGGACTTTGTGATACAGACAAACAAGCTGGCAAAGATTCTGTGCAGGACCCTCAAGCTCTTCCAACTCAGGCCCTTTTGTAGACGGTCCGAGCTGAAAGGATAAAGACGGCCCGCTCTGCAGTCGGTTGTATTACAAGCTCCATTCTGTCTGACATCACAGGTTAAGTTTATTGCTTTTGCTTTTATGTCATACCAGGAGGTAGGAATATACCATCCCTGATCTGGTGGGCTGCATTTCAAGTGTCAAACCAAATCTGACCTGATCATATAAAACACACCTGACACCTTGCTGCTGCAACCTTTGCACACCCAAGTCTTTACACTTCTAAATAAAATTCATAAAGTCGATTTCTCCAGCAGTCATTCTGTCTAATTCTGTGTTGAACAACCTGAAGGGTCAACAGTTTAACACAGTTGGAGTCTAACAGAAATTTATGCTTCTAACAAGCGGCTTCTTTTACAGATATAAAATGAACATCAACTGTGTATTGTAAGAACACCTGGACACCAAAAGCTAGACTGAACAGACTTCTTGTATTCAAACTCTTACTCCTTTGTTTAGTGTAACACTTTAGTAGTTAAAGCAGATCAGAATCAAAGCAAGAACACTCATAAGAAATATTTTTTAACATTTCTTCACAGACTGAAGAAAACCAATGAAATATTACTAAAACTGAATTACATTTTAAGTTTGATGACACAGAATGCAGGACACATAAGCTACTGAACAAAAGATAAGCTTTAATAACTGATTTGCAGATTTATTTGAAACAAGAATCCAGAATACAGACATGAAAGAGGAAAGGAACAGAAAGAAACAGAAAACAATTAGTGATGACCAGTGATGGGAATAACGATGTTACTAACGGCGTTACTTTTTTCAGTAATGAGTAATCTAACTAATTACTATTCCTATCGTTACAACGCTGTTACAGTTACTAACAAGAAAATGCGGTCAGTTACTATTTTTCAACAAACAGACGGTTGAAGCTGTGTTCAGTTTATATCATCTTATATCAGTTGCACGTAAGTAGCTGTAAGTAATCTGGGCGCTACAGCTTTAACCAGCTGCGTGCGCTCCTGCGGACGGTGATCACGATCACTGTCTAGCACAGAGGTTCCCAAACTTTTTTTGCTAGGCCCTTCTTTGTTTTACAAGAAAAATGTTCGCCCCCTACGCGCGCACACACGCACACACGCACAAACACATCCTCCAACCACACACACCCATATTTTGCTCCATTGCGGTTTATTTCACACCTCAAACATTTGGTAAACAATTAAGCAAATACAAGTAATCTGCAATAAATTACAGGTAGTAATAAAATAAACTACTAACTCTTTTACGCTGCGTCCACACCTACACGGGTATTTCTGAAAACGCAGCAGTTTCGTCCACACGTAAACGGCATTTCGAATCACCAAAAACTGAGATTAAAAAAAACTGAGTAG
>NW_005187671.1:392561-401697 GCF_000239375.1 Pundamilia nyererei | reverse complement strand
ATTTTTTTTAAAGTAACGCAATAGTTACTTTTCAAGTAATTAATTACTTTTAGAATATTGTAACTCAGTTACTAACTCAGTTACTTTTTTGAAGAAGTAACAAGTAACTATAATTAATTACTTTTTCAAAGTAACTTGCCCAACACTGATGATGACATACAAAACGGGAATAAGATGCAGGTGAAAGTAATCAACAGGTGTCAACAGACAGGAAGCAAAACTAACACAGGACAAAATCTTATTCTCAAAGTAAAACAGAGAAAAACAAGAGAGTAACACTTATCAAGAGAACACAGGGTGTCAAAAGTATAAACACAACCCAAAGACATGCATTTAGTGGGGTTAATCTTTGCTCTCTCTGTGGTAGAGTATCACTTCCTGCTCATGTTCAAACACACAGTCATGTTTTTGTGCAGCTTATCTGTGTAGCCAGTTTAATTAAACCTTAACTTAAAATTTAACTTACAGATAGATTACTTTTTGTTTCATAGTGAGTGTAATCTTCACGTGCTTCATCTGAAGCATACTCTGTGTATTTACTGTGTCTTTAGCGATTTGCTAGCTTAGCTTAGCTCTTAGCCAACTCTCTAGCAGCATGGCCTCTTCATCTGTCCCTCCTGCACTTTCCTGCTCATTGTCCTAGCGGTCATCCTTTGACCGCTAGCTCTCCCCCAGCAGATTGTCACGAACAGGATGGCTGGCTGATGGTGAAGAGGCAGCATAGTGTTCAACAGAAGCCCCTAGTACACCACCAACCTGTTCATGTGTCTAGCCGTTTTTCCCCACTCAGCGACACACCCACTGGGGATCAAACTCTGGTAATTGATGATTCTGTTCTCAGACATGCGAGTCTGTAGTTTTCTCTGGTCCCCTCTCCACTCGGACCAGGAGTGACATGTTTATTCGCATGTTCTCCTTAAATTGATTGCTGTCTGAGTGGTGTCCAAAAAACAACGTGGGCTTTATAGATAACTGGAAAACTTTCTGGAGGAAACCTGGTCTTGTTAGGCGACAAGGCATCCATCCCACTTTAAATGGAGCAGCTCTTATTTCTAGAAATCTGGCCAAATATATTAAACCCTGCAAAACGTGACTATCCACAGTTGCAGTCTTACATGCCTCTCTGCAGCTTCTCTCCTCCCATTATCCCCCCAAACCCCCATCCCCTTAGACAAAATCTGGGATCAGACTGTGTTTTAACTAATGGAAAGGTTTCCACATTTATTTTGAAACTTTGACTAATTTTAATTTGGTAGAATTGTGTTCTTTGCTTGCTTTAACCCTTTCACGCATAGTGGTTACTATAGTGGACAGCTATTCAAAGGCTGTTTTCTTGTATTTGTATCAGAGTTGATGGTATACTTGCACATAAACCACTACACTGGACACTAATGTGTCTCTCCATACACATCAATTGTCCACCTGAGCGGACATGTAAAAACCACTCTTTGAAAAGTACATGTTTAAGAAATTGAAGTTCAAAAATATTTTGAATAAAAATACTTAAGAAAAGAAAATCCTGATTGAGGTTGTCGTGCATGCATGACAGGGTTAAAGTACTTTCTTATTTCTCTCGCATTCTGTTCTGGAACAGTTGATAAGTACATATATAGGCTCATGACATATTTTAATGGAATATATGAAATGAAGTGAATACAGACTTAATAGCAATCTTTAATTGCATCAGATATCCTGTTAAATATTGATACATTCACTATATATGGCTTTAAAGCACATTTCCCTGTATGCATTTGCACTTAATTACCATCACTAGATGGTCAATTATTTCCTTTTACAATTTTAACTTTCACTGAACCTGATGTTGATGTTTCACTCTGCCTTCTGTCTAAAACTCAAATGATTTTTGGAGTCAAGGTTGCTCAGACTCATCCAGAGGAGACACAAGCAGCTAAGTAGCTGCAGCCCCCCACCACCACCACTCCACTCCACTCCTCTCCCTTTCTTCAGCTGCCACCTATCTCATTTCAAGTGATGACTGGAGCACTAAGACAGCAATCAATCAGGAGTAATATGTTTGACTCAGCTAATCAATAGCACCATACAGTATATGTAGGCTAAGAAAAGAAGCTCTTAAATTATTGTGAAGCAGACAAGATCAGAACTGCCTGGAGGAAAGAGAGGTCTCCCTGCTATTAATATGAGAAAAGGAGACATCTCCAGGAAGAGGCTGTTTAATTTATATCTTCTGCTTCAAGCCATTATAGACTCCAATTCAAATCTACAGGGAAATAGAACTCTAG
This sequence comes from Pundamilia nyererei, assembly GCF_000239375.1. Classification (NCBI taxonomy): domain Eukaryota; kingdom Metazoa; phylum Chordata; class Actinopteri; order Cichliformes; family Cichlidae; genus Pundamilia; species Pundamilia nyererei. The sequence continues at coordinate 399,436 of NW_005187671.1, read as the reverse complement.
GTGATATTGACTGTAAAATCTGTTCAAGATGTCAACAGAAGTATTGCTTTAGTTACTGTAATTTGTAATATCTCAACACAGGCTTTACACTGCTGCTAGGTAAATGTAGTCCTCTATCAGGGTTGATGATGTTTACCCCCAAAAAATCCCACAGTAAAGCTAATTGAAGTCAATCAGTAATGTTGAAGCAAATGACTAATGGTGATCGTAGCAGCATTAACCGCAGCCCAACCAATCATAATCAAGACGGTGCTGATTAACATGCTGTGCTTCTGCATAAACAACCCTAGTGTTGGCTAACAACAGAAAGCACTCTGCATTAAATAACAATTACGTTTGCTAGGAGTGATTCGGCTGCTTTTTTCCATGACAATCAGAATCGTAAACTTGCAAATCTGGTATGTTCTTTAAATACTAACCCAAATTGTTCCCTTGTTTTACTTTTTTGTCCTTTTGGATTTATATGTGTGCATGCAAAAACTGCCCATAATCCTTCAAATATAGCACAGTCAGTGGTCTCCATTAGGATATCACTGACTGTTGTATGGACTACAAACAAATCTAACAGAAATCAATTTAAAAAGTTCTCCTTTTATCTCAAACAGCATTCTGTCTCACCTGTTATCCATCCTTTACATCACTTCCATCTTGTGGCCACAATTGGCTATTGTCCCTGGAAGCACACTTGTATGGTGGCCCTGAAAGGTCAAATGCACCAGCATAGAGAAAACGCTGCGAAAGCACACAACACAAAACGGACGTTGAATAAAACACAACAGAAATTGAAAATACACAACAAAAACTCAGAAAAGAAAATTTCAAAAAACACAATGGAAGTGTTTTTAAGGGAACCAAAAACGTGAGTTGTGGAAATGATAAGCTAATAGTTAACAACAAATAGCAAACCACAGTATTATACGAATCATGCAATTAAAACACACATTATCTTTTCACCCTCACAACAATGAAGAATCCTTTGTCTCAGTGCAGTCCTTTGAATGGTTTCTGTCCCTTTCGTAGCTGTTCCATCACATTAATATCGCCTCATAACCATTTTTTTCTACTTCTACTATGTTGGTTTTTTTTATTATTCCTGTTGTGTTTTATTCAACTTCCACTGTGTTCAGTGTGCTTTTACAGCATTTTTATATTTGCTGGTGTCAAAAGTGATTCTAGGTTCAAACTTTTAGGGGGGGCTCAGCTCCCGATTATAATGTCATGCATACAGTGCCTTGTAATATATATTAAGAGAATATGATGTTTGTAATCAGTCCTTTTCACATTTGCAAACCACAATTCAATTGGATACACATTACAATGTTACCTTCAAAAACAACCTAATTAGTTGCATGACCTATTGTAGTGTCTAAGAATAATTCAGAGAGAACGATCAGAGATTAAAATATATTCCAGCAGTTTTAGTCAAAGCCGAGGAAAAGGCACAGTCATTAAAGAAGTTACAGAACTATTTGTATCAAAGCAGACGAGGTGAGAAACATGCACAACATTATTACAGTCTCTTAACCACATAGAGACAGTCCACCAAATCACCAAGCACTTAAAGTAGCCATCTGAAGTACAGACACAGGAAAATCACCCTGCCACTCCAAATACCTGTACACAAATCAAAATGGTAATAGAGTTGTTTTATAATAAAGCTTTTGAATTCATACAATACAAATCCTCCGTTTATTATGCAGTCTCAGCCCAGAGCATCATGTACCCCAGTTTCCTGAGTGGAGAAAAGATTTGTAGTCCGTCACATCAAATGGTAAATGGCCTGTATTTATATAGCGCTTTACTAGTCCCTAAGGACCCCAAAGCGCTTTACATATCCATTCACACACTGGTGATGGCAAGCTACATTGTAGCCACAGCCACCCTGGGGCGCACTGACAGAGGCGAGGCTGCCGGACACTGGCGCCACCGGGCCCTCTGACCACCACCAGTAGGCAACGGGTGAAGTGTCTTGCCCAAGGACACAACGACCGAGACTGTCCAAGCCGGGGCTCGAACCGGCAACCTTCCGATTACAAGGCGAACTTCCAACTCTTGAGCCACGATCGCCCCAATGTAGTAATAGCCATCCTGTTCGGACCGCATTTAGAGTGGTATGAATCCACTAAAATGCTCCCATTCATTACAATATTTTCTGTTTAGAAGTAACTAGCTTCACTATTGTTCCCTCGTTCTTCCTGTTCTAGTACAACCTCTCTGTCCTCGCTCTCTCGCTCCATCCTCTTCAATCAGCTAGAATTGTATTTGCTGGAAAATTGTAAAAATATAACCTCATAATAAAGTAAGTTGAGGATCCATAACTGATACCAGTACATCATACAGTGCTGAGAGTCCCACAGCTATTTCTGGTTGTTTGCATTTGTATACTGTGGATAAAACACAGTATACAAACAGGGTATACAGCTGCTGCTAGCTCTCCTTTTACTTCTCTGAGATAAGAGTTACAAGTCCTACAACACATTAGCAAATAGACATGATCATCTGGATCATCAGCTTCTTTGATTTATCATCATAACAGAAACGTTTCTGTTACTGACCACCTTGACCAACATGTGTGATATAGAGATGATGGAGTGTCACGTAAAAAAAAACTTTTAATAAGTATTTTAGCATATCAGCCTAGATGATGGAGAAAAATAGTCAACCCCTGTTTAATAAAACAAGGAAGTTAAACAGGTGCAGGCTCAGTCAGCACTTTCAGATTAACATCTCAGAAAAGTCACTAATGAAGTAAACCCACTGTTTTGCCAAGACAGAAACTTCGTTTTTCATTAATATTTTTAATACAACCTGTGACTATCGACAGTTGACCATGTCACACAATGCTCAAGCATAAGCTGTACTTTATGTCCATTTGAGAATTCTTCGGTCATGGATTCAGTACACATTCCACCCTCCTTGACAGTGTTGCTTATCACAAACGCCCCACTATGGTAATGGTACTCCCTGAATCCAATAAGATGATGCATGCGGCCACAGCAGAAAAAAAATACTTGGAAACATCTCAAGGAACATGACTGTGAAACTCTCCAGATCGTTATGAGATCAACAACCACAGGATGTACTGGAATAAGGCTAATCCATGGTGGCCAGACAGTAAACCTAATGACACTGTTGTTATTACATTGTTACACTGGTGATGTTTTAAGTGTCTAATTGCTTTCTTGTTTTGTTCAGTGAGGCAATCATTCATGCTGTATTGTATAGCTATCTTCAAAGACAGCTCATGAAGTATGGTGCAATATTAACAGATGATACAAAAAAAACCAACTGTATAATGACATCAACCATGCTACAGCGCTCCAGTATTTTCTGCATTCTTCTTACTGCAAATGATCATCAACAGTGACCCAGGTGAGACAGATCAGTGGCTTGCCTCTAATGACATTTTAATGAGAAACTAATGGGGGTTTCTACAGACAGACACCAGTGGGTTCGATGTGAGGTCAATGAGGCACGAGAAACACACTAATTTCTGCATCATAAAGGGTGTGCATAAACACAGTTATTGTTCTGCTCGACCCTCTGTGGAAGGCATTTTGCACTGAATGAGGTTTCACACTTGTTTTCTGGCAGGCCATGATCGCTGGTGCAATGATTAAAGTTTATTACGCGTCATACAACAATTTCCAAATGCAGAAATCATCTGTAATAAGGGGAAAGGCAGAAACTATTGTGTTCCCCATCTTTTTATGTTGATGCACTTGCCTGTGTGTCTGTGTATATACCTGTTCATTCTAGAAAAGAGAATTATTTCAGTCAGAATATCTTAATATTTCTCCATTTTTGTCTTTTGTGTCTCGGTATGTTCTGAATAGGTGAAGCATTTGGAACAAAAACGTGCAGTCTTGTGCTCTGTAAAGTTAAATATGCCTCTCTCCTCTCTGTTCCCATCACACCTAGTCAGACTAGTGTCAGACCTAGAAAACTCACTAGAAATCGTATCAGTCCATTAAATAACCATTATCAGTTGATATCACTCCCATAGATTTTGCTAGGAGCTCACCTCTTCCATCAGCTAGTTGCTCAGTGGGATGTTTTCACCTCATTTAATCATGCCACTGCCACACTGTGGAAACATTATGTTTCCACTATAACATAAAATAGCAACATTCATCCATATAAGATGGTCTTTTGTGCATTAGAAAGTGGCAGAGGCATAAATCACATAATTTTTAAGGCATAGTTTTTCACACCTAGGAATGGCAAAACACAACAATAAGATGGTATCCTCTGGTGGACCAGTGGTCCTTTTACATGCTTTGCTTGGAAGATTTCTGCAGACTTTACATGTTTACATGAATCCCGCAATTTTCTTCATGGATATAGTGATGTCAACGCGATTTTCTTTTAAGATCTGTTTTTTCCTGTAACCAACTTTGAACATCAATCTATTGGGATATGTAAAATTTCCAATAACAAAGCTAATTTGATGACATAGAAATAAAACATTCTCTTTGATTGATAAGTTACATAAAAGGTCTCGTTCTTACCATTATTTTAATATGAGCTTCATTTCATGATTCCTTTGACTTCCTTTCCTATTGTCAAATATGTCAAAATATTGTCTTTTTGACATAGTAATTTTGAAATGTTAGTGTTGTAGCTTATGGCTCTGAAATGAAAACTGTTTTCAATATCTGAACACAAATATACTGGGAATATTTATCAAAGAAGGCCCTGAAGGTCATGCATATAAAAATGCATTAACAGCGTCATGGCGGACGGCTGCCCCTCACTGAACCTGGCTCTGCTGAAGGTCTCTTCTTGTTAAAAGGGAATTTATTCCTTCCAACTGTTGCCAAGTGCTTGCTAAAAAACAGGGTTGTTTGATTGTCAAGAGTTTTTTCTGTCTTGTTGTAGTGTCTTTACCTCACAATATAAAGAACTTTGAGGTAACTGTTGTTTTGATTTGGCACTGCATAAATAATCCTGAACTGAATTACAAACACGCTATTTCCAGTCAGACTGCAGTATGCATCTTAACTGAAAATAAAAATTGACCCTCCCACTGCAACATGCCAGACACTGGTGATTGTCAGTGTGTCTCACTATAAAGCTTTGCTGCAAGGTCAACATAGAATTCTAGCATGCACAGCACAGCCTCTGATAATACTTTTTTCTGTAAGGGGTCATCAGATGAAGAATTCCCCATCGTGGTGTGTATGTGCATATGTCTCTGTGTATGTTTGTGTATCCCAGCATGGTTTTCTTTACTCCAGTTGACCAACAGCAAAGAGTATGAGCAATGAGGCTGTGTTGTTAGAAGCTTAAATTGGTAGTGTGGGGTCACAGGGCAAGCTGCGGTTAATGCTGTTCTAAATTGCCTTTCCCAGGAGGTTTGGCCCATCGAGATACTTGAGAAAGGTGGGAAGGTGATGCTGTGAGGAACAGCAGGAAGTACATAGGAATCTCAAAGAAGCACATTCAAGGCCAGTTAACATCTCCACTGTCCTGACCATACTTCCAACCTCTATGACAATCAAATGAATTCTGCAGAGTTTGCTAGTATATGCTTTCATTAGAAAGCAATCAGACACAAAGACAGCTCCGACAGCAAAGTACCTGCAATTTACAATAAGCCAAGGTCTCTAGAGCAGACTGACTTTAGTGATTAGAGTCTCCGATGTCACTGTAGCAAAACTGAAAATTGCCTGTGAAAAGATAAGGTATTTTGGGATTTAACAACTGAGCTCTATGAAACTGACTCCCAGTAAATTAGAGATCATGTATTTTTCCCTAAAAAAACTAAACATTTTTCTTAAACTGAGTTCAAGCAAGGTAATGAAGCTGTGCAAATCAGGACCAATCAGTTTATTTTCACGTTTGAATCTTGATAGTATACAAGAGTGCCGGCAGTTTGAAAGGCTGAGCAGTTCCCTTTCGCTCAGCCACAAACACCTTTTTCCACCAACTGCAAGTTAATCTCAGGTTTTATGGTCTCTTTTTAACACTTATTATCAAGACCATTTGAATCAAGTTGTGAACAAATCTCATTAAATCTAATTTAAAAAAAAAAAAAACCCCAAATAAACAGCATTGCTCAAAGTCAATTATTGCATCAAATAGACGTGTCCTAAACTAAGTGGAAACACTCCTCTACTTACCTGCCTATCCCAACTTACCTATTTCATAAACCCTATTTTTCACGAAGGTTAGCAGTGTACTGCAAGTTCACTACTCACCTGATTGCTCTGGAGGTGCCTTTGAGCCAAATGCTCTAAACAATTCAATTCAATTTTATTTATATAGCACCAAATCACAACAACAGTCTCAAGGCAACACACAACACATAAAGAAAAGAAAGAGAGAGAAAAACAACACACACAGATGCACCACACTGAAGTCCTTACAGATGGAAACTCCACATAAATTAAAACTTACCACACTAGAAATCCATGAAATTACTACTAATAATTCACACCTTCCACAAGCATCCCTCAGCCACAACCGGTTGTAGCAGATGGCAGCCTCTCCCTGAGCCTGGTGCTGGAAGTTTCTTCCTGTTAAAAAGGAGTTTTTCCTTCCTGGTCTCACCAAGTGCTTGCTCAAAGTGGATAATTTGATTTTAAGGTTTCCCTGTATTATTGTATGCAAATACAAATCACCTTGAGGCAACTGTTGTTCTGATTTGGCAGTATATGAATAAAATTGAAATGAGCTGAAGTGAACAGAACAGAATTAAAATGGAATTGAATTGAACTGAACTAAACTGATTACTTCAGATTAAGTAACTTCAAATTCAAATGCTTTTTGTCCAAACAACAAAACTGTTAGGGAAAATATTCTAAAACACTTCTTCAGTAAAGACTCAGAGAAGAGAAACACACAGAGTTCTTGCTAGCAAGGGCAGTCTC
>NW_005187671.1:388927-392157 GCF_000239375.1 Pundamilia nyererei | reverse complement strand
CCTAGTGTTTAGTCAGCACAATCAGTAGTGCAAATAAGTACATGGGTGAAAAAATGGTGCATGCAACATTGTTTAATTGAAAAGCTCAAACCATAGTACAACTGAAATCCAAGATGTCTCAAGGAGGAGAGCCACACAGCAACTGAGTTATAAGGGCTTAAAAGCACTGAAACACTGGCCTCAGGGGCTCATTCACCATACCCAGAGTATCTTACTGTTATCTGAATTCACTTTCACTAACATTGGCAATTAGTATAAATGGTCACACAAAGCTTGTTATTAACTCGTTTCCACTCACGTGAAAGGGAAAGGGATGGCATTGGCAGCAAGAGGGATCTTCCAGGAATGGTGAAGCTATCTTCTGGAGAATTAATTGGTCAATAGGTGGTGATTTCATACCATCTGATCGCTAATTATCTTATCTTAAACTGCATGGCAGGTTAGGTTTACAGCACAAGTTACCATGGCGATTTGTCCCCTTTAAGAAGTGAACCACCTTCAAATGACAGAAAAGCCAGGGTTAACCCAGAAGCTATCTGCTGTGTAGTACAGGCCTCAGATGTTGGCAGTGTCACTGATAGGAAACAAGCAGCACCAGCTCACCGATGGCTGCAAATGAGACTTGCCACATAAACAGGCAAGAAGGAAGGCATTATGGAGTGGGTCATCACATTAGACACAGGCTTATTGCTTATATTTAAACAGCAGGGTTTATAACTGGTTTTTAAAAAAGTAATTAATCTGAAATGGTCCTAGGGGAAAGAATCAAGAGGAGAGTTCAAATTATTTGAATCTTATTTGAAGGTCACTCTTTAGTAGAATTTTATTAGTTTAGAAAGTCTTGACGTTGGTGAGAATCCCCAGAAACTTCTTAGTGCAATATAAATCAATGTGTAGGGATGGAACTCACAAATCACGACGGTTCTCATGATATCATATGTCACTATATAAATGCATTGGTGTATCATGGATTGTCTATGTTCAAATGCAAATTTTCATTATTGCCTAAATTTATTGCTTAGACGATATGTCTTGATTTGCATCTAAAACCAGGTCACCAGCAGAAAGCATGTCAAAACTATTCCTGCTGTGCATCCCACTCTGCGTTTGCTCAGTTCTTTTCAAAATGAGGCAGAGCTGAATGTAACCTTGCACACAGTGTGTTGCGTCTGTGGACTTGCATAGTTCTCCCTTCAGTGCTCTCCACATTCACTTTGAATCTAACAGAACCAGGTCTACAGTGTTAAATATTTCATCATACCTTTCCATGTAACTGTTTTGTAGCGAGAGCAGCTAAGAAAACTAAAGAAAAAGAAGCAGGAGTAACTGCAAGGAGAAATCTAACTGACGTACATTTAAATCTTTCTGAGACTGCGGAAGTGTGTTTATTTCTTAGCTTACATACACTACTATGTATTCCACAACGCAAGGCAAGGCAAACATGCTACTAAATACATCAAGTAATTTACTGAGAAAGACTCTGGGAGCAAGAGACTCATATTTATCTTTTCTTTGAATCTGAAGAAAAGAAGCAGCACTGGCCTTCTACTACATTCAGGATCGAAGACTTCTATAGTGGATAAGCTGAAAAGAACCTCACAAAAATATACAAGCAGATGATCTTGTAGAGGTGGAAATGAATAGCAGACAGTTGCACTGATCCTTGGTGTAATTTACGAATGCAAGGGTTGAGAAGAATGACACTGAAAGCTCCTTCTGTCTGCACTGTGGAGCAGGAGCCATTACTGGCTATAGTGCTGTCAGCCGTTTGGCATCAGCTCCTTTGAGAATGAGGCTTTCAATCAATGTATGAAAAGCCAGTATCTCTGTGGAAAGAATGAGATAGAATAACTCATGATGGGGGCAGTGGCAGCAGTTGAGTGAGTAGGTGTTCAAAAGCAATGCAGCTGTCTAGAAGAAATTGTCTTGTTTTTATCCATGCCATCAGCCACTGCATTGTTTCTGGTAATGGTGGTTTTTTGGCTGCTGTCAGGCGTATTCACAAGCACAGCACATCTGACAGAAATTAGCATGTGTGGACTGTATTGTTAGGCTGGACTATATACGAGTATATGAGAGACAGTTATTTTCTAGAATTCCATCATTATATAAATGTTAAAAACCTGTTTAGTCAACATTAACTATACCAGGGATTTCACACATTTACATACAGTAACATTGGTTTTGATGCTTTAACAAAGCAGCATATTTATGAATGTTTCTATTGTTTCCCCTAATTTCCATTATTTCACACAAAAAATAAGATGTTGGTGATCCCCGAAAGTATAAAGTAACAGCAATAAATGAATGATTTTGATCCGGTACTAAGGTAAGCCAGGTAAGCCATCTTAAAGTGTTGCAATATACCGAGTTGTATATAATGACATAATCTGAATTATAGTGAGCAACATGTAAACCTAACATGAATGTAGTTTTGTTGGCAACACATAACAACTCAAGATGCAGACATTTATGGGAGGAAAAATTGGTCCTGGTTTGTTAACTGCCAATGGAACCCATATTAGCATGGTCCCCTCACAACATGAATGTTTGAATCTGGTGGTTGGATCAGGCCTTTCCAAGTGGATGGTGCATATTTTCCCTGTTTGTCCTATGAGTACTTTGACTTCCTCCCACTGTCCAGAGAAATCCATGTTAATCAAATTAGTGATTCTAAGTTGGCCACACATGTAATGTAATGTGTGTATGTGTTAGTCCCCATAGGGAAATAGTTCCTCTGCATTTAACCCATTCACCCAGTGAAGCAGTGGGCAGCCACCAATGCAGCGCCCGGGGAGCAGTGTGTAGGGACAGTACCTTGCTCAGGGGTACGTCAGGGTAGCTGTTCAGTGGAGTTGAACCCCCGACCTTCCGATCATGGGGCCACCATGTGAGGTAAGTGTATAGCTTGAACGATTAATAAGAGTAGAAAAGTACCATATGAATGCAATTCACTGTGGAAAGCTTTCATACTCATTGACAGCAGTTACACTGTTTATCTGTTGAGTCCTATTCGATTTACCATCCATGTATCTGGGACCTAGTTTCATAAATTGTATGTTTGTATGCAATTGTATAAACAAATTGGTGTAATTTAAAGATAGCTTGGAAAACCTGAAATTGATTTTTTTTTTTTTTTTGTTTTTTGCACCTGTCCCGTTTGGCTCTTTTGCCATCAGAATTGTTGTCTAAAGGCAAAAAAAGATGCCCAACGGATTTACTTTACCAAA
>NW_005187671.1:333509-374231 GCF_000239375.1 Pundamilia nyererei | reverse complement strand
CCACTTTCTCATTACTTTCATACATTGTTTTAGTAAGTATCCAAAACATACAAGTTTCATTATATAATTTTTCAAGGGATCTTATATCTGTTTTCACTCTTATATGCTTTTCATACAAATTTCACACAAGACAGATACAAACTTTATAAGATTTATATATATCTTTTCCATATGGGTTAACTGTGAATTATAAAGTAAAGACTAGAATATGTTTTGTTGTTATGACTGATGCATCAAGCAACTGAGAAATTGTACAGTGGCAGAAACCAAAGTAATATTATTTATTTGTAACTTTACTGTATAAAGAGCTAACATCTCCAAAATGTCAGGAGTAGTTAGTCATTACAACAAGTGTTTGTGAACTAAAAATCAAGAATGTGGGATACTGTCTGTCCATGATTTGGAGAGCCCAACACTGCTCCCGACGCAGGGAAAAGCAATTAAGCAGGGGAGACCTACCTCGGCACTTGTGCAGGTGAAACCAAAGGGAAGATTTGCTTCACCATATTTTCTAGTCTTTGGCTTAGAATGAAGTTGGTTTGGAAACATATTCAGCGATGCTTCATCTCCTGCTTTGCGTTTGTGTGGGAGCCCCGTGCTAGCAGTGCCCAAGCGTTGTTTTTATTTTTTGTTTTTTTCACGTTTCATACCCCCCAATGGCTCTGCGGGCCCCACACTTTTTCTGTCTTGTCTACTCACTTTTCCTCTGCTCAGTTATTCTCTTCCTCCTCCATAACCAAGACTCTGCCTTTCTGTGACATGATTTTAGCCAAGCTCGGTTTTTGCCCACCCCGCCAACCCGGGCAGCTCTGTTTACCTTTAGAATATAGATTTAAATTAGTGGACAAAAAAGGAGGATTACTATCACAGCCTTTACTGACAAGTGTTATTTCTCTCATTCTCTTCCAAGGACAACAGAAATGTGTGACACAAAAATAGCGACTTCCCTTGTCTGTCTACCTTTAAACAACAAACTATGACCCTCCTCCCTCTCCTCACCAAAACAGCTCACTGGATGTGAAGCAGCAATCTAAAAGAGAGCCAAGCTGTCAGAGTCCTAATCATTGTGGAGAGGCCTTTGGCTCTGTATGCACAGAAGAAGCCAGCCCCAATTAGACAGGTGTACACTGTCTGCCAGTGCATGAAGGAAGAGCGGACAGGGCCTGTCTTCTGTATAAACAATGGCCATGCGCCACTGCTGCTGGATCAATGCGCCTCCAGTACCCAGTGGACTGGACTTAGAGGCAGCAGCAATGGCTGAGATGGACAGATGAGATGTTGACAGAGAAGGAAATGAGCAATCACCCAGGAAATGAGAAGCAGTTACTGTCGATTACAAACTTGTCAAAGCTGCTCAGTTGATGTTTTCTGAGTAAGATTTTGATAAAAGACAAAGAGAAGTCTATATATTTGTCAACTATAAAAATAACAAAGAGAGATTGGACATCCTCTGTAGCTAAAGAGAGTACAATTTTTAACAAATTTGACAAAACTGTTCTTTAACAAATAAAGAGACATAAAGAAATCCCTGAGATCAGACAAAATATGCATCAGCATATACTATACCGTGCTTAAGTAGAATTTTCAGGTATGTGTACTTTACCTGAGTAGCTATTTTTCTGACAACCTTTTCCTTTAAATTTGTACATTTTTAAAACAAGTATATGTACTTTCTGACCCTTACATCTTCAAAACAGGCATATGATTGTATTTAGTATTTCACATCACTGCAGGCCTTGAAACATCAAACCGGTTTAAGTCGAAAAAGTAACACATGAAAGGTGAATAATCACCAGGGCATCTCATAAAAAGAGATAAAAGAAGCAAAACCATGCGCCATAGTCAGGGGTTAAAATGGGCTGTTGTTTTTTCTTTTGTTTGGCCCAACACCAAAACAACTGCAGGTACTTGGTACTGGCATACTAGCTAACCCTACAAAAGTGGAAACATAAAGGGAGTAATGTTTTTTAACACTCTGGTCAATTCAAATGCAACATTTCTATCACCTTGACAGCCATCAGCAAACACAAACTATCTATGTGTAGTTTGTTGCACAGTGTGTCTGCTAGCTAAAAGTACAGCTGCTCTTGGACGAAAAGAATGAGAGCTAACTTCACTCAGAGATGGAGAAAGATAAGAAAGACAAGATATGAGAGGAAGAAGAGAGGTAATATTTAAATTTAAACATCAAGTTTCACTAGGAAAGTTCACTCTGCCAAATAAGATCTGAACCACTGCAGTGCAGTACTCCCAACACCCACCAACTGCTCTAACCGAGAAACTAAATTTTATGATCCACTGAATCAAAGGCAGCAGTTAAACCTAAAAGCACAATAATAACATTCACCTGAGTCGGTTGCTAAAAACACATCATTAAAAACTCTTAAAAGGGCAGATTCAGTACTGTGTAAAGCTTTAAGACCAGACTGAAAACCCTCTAAAATACCATGTTCCTCTAAAAAGGACATTAAATGCTTGTAAACTACCTTTTTAAGAGTTTTTGAGATAAAAGGCAGTTTGGAAATATGCCTGTAATTTGCAATAATATCAGGATCAAGAGCAGGTTTCTTGAGTAGAGGCTGAATTACTGCACATTTACAACAGCTCCAACACCAGAGGACAAATGACTTTTTACAATGGAATGTACAAATGGTGCTATGGTGAGTAAAAAGCTCTTTGAAAAATCATGGAGGAAGAGCATCATATAGGGAACCTGAGGGCTTCAGGTGAGAAACCAACTCCTGCAGGCTGAGCAAAGAAACTGTCATAACTGGTAGCAGAGCAAAGGACACGGATAGAAGGGTCAAGAGCAGAATAGGAAATCTGCGCTTTCACACGTGATACTTTATCAATAAAAAAGTTTAGAAATTTTTCACAAAAAAGGACTCGACACCAACAGCACATGAAGGACCATCTCAATCGTTTTTAATAAAGCATGAGGCTTACATCAATTTGCCTGAATAATAGCAGCAAAGTGTTTTCTCTTAGCGTCATATCTGGATTTAAGAATTACTGGAATTACTGCAGTTCTGATTAAAAACAACAGAGAACTGTCCAGCAGTGGAAGGGTTAAAACATGACAGCACCCAACAACTGCAGCAGGACAAGGGCAGCACACCTGAAGGTTGAAGTCCCCAGAAATAAGGACATGATTGTGTTTTGGTATAAATTTCAGCCAACAGATCAGAAAAATTAGTTAAGAAGTCCTTATTGTATTTGGGGGGTCTGTAAACCACAACACAGAGCACTGTGTGAGAGCGACTCAGCTCAAACACACGCAGTTCAAAGCTACTAGGTGATGTTGATAAGGACAGTGGTTTACATTTATACTGCTTCTTTACAACAACCGCTAGGCCTCTGTCCCATATTTGAGCAGAGTTTAAAAAGCAGCAGGCATCCGCTACAAGTTCTGTGAATGCGCTGGACTCACTAGCACTTAACCATGTTTCAGCTATACAGAGGAAATTTAGTCCTTGGGTGATAAATAAAAGTTGTATTACTCAACAATCTAGTGTTCACAAATCCAAAAACAAATCCAATCAGCACATTTGTGGCTGACTGTGAGACCCCACACAGCAGCTGCAGGTTAACCCCACACTGACAAAGATGAGGAGTGAAGATCCTACACGGCTGGAACATCTGATCCAAGCCAACAACAGGCACCAGCCAGGTGTCAATGTGTGTCACGGGCACAGATCCATGTTCATTCCAAGGAGCCGGGGAAGGGCACACCAAGTACGCCTTAAGCTTCACAAGCAGACCACTGCGCTTGCACCAGCTTCTGAAGCGCTTTTGCCATGAGACTGAGGCCAGGGTGCGAGAAAGGTGAGCTGGAATCCCAGATAGGAGTGGAGACAACGCCTTATGTCCAGCATAGTTGCATTAGTAAGTTCACTGGCAAAGAGTGGAAGCGCCATCTTGACAAACTATTGAGCAAAAATTAATTGAATTGAACTGAAGACGTACACAGGTCAGTTTGCTCTACTATGAATAATTTAAAATTAAGAATAGTGTGTCAACGGTGCAAAGTAGCTGTTGTGCCATTGGCCAGAGTAAGGTTACCTTGAGTGTAACAGAGATGAATTTGAAGTTAAGCTGATGATGCTTAGGTTCATTTATTGAATTCCACCTTCACACTAACATTATACTGTCTAGTATAATGTTGTAAAACCGGTTAATATTGGTTTTAACCGGTTTTACATGGTGCACCGTGAACATTTAAAAGAACTAAATAATAATAATTTTTTTTTTTTTACTTTTTCACTTTTACTTGAGTAAAGAAGTTGAATATGTACTTCAACTTTTACTAGAGTATTTTTAATACTAATATCTGCACTTGTACTTAAATAAAGAATGTATATACTTTTGCCACCTCTGGTCATTTACTGCACAGCGTCAGACCTGTCAGGCTACAGGCCCTCCACCTTTGAGTGAAGCCATTCCTCCTAAGCTGGGCTTATACTCATCTCAAAAGCAATGTTTTAATATTTAGGCTCAGCTGTGACTGTGATTCTGCACAAGACTGTCTCTTCCTTCATGGTGTCCGATATTCATGGACTCCTGCCTGTGCATCCCCAGCTACTTACCTAAAGAACTCACCCATCTTGCTCTGTGGAACTCCAGATCATAGGCAAAACATCTCTAGCCTTCTAGCATGCAGCTTCTCCCATACAGCCAGCCTCTGACAGAAACTCTTCTCCCTGCCCAATCTAAACCACAGGTCTCTGGTAACCTCAGCTCCAGTCACCCTTGCAACTAACCTCCCTTAGAAACACACTCTTCGGATTTCAAGGAATGTTTCAGTCAAATATTCAGTTATTTGCCTCTGCCTGTACTCCTGCCTCTACTAATTCTCCCTCTCCCCTTTTACAGACTCCCTGAAAGCCACATAAAGGTATATATGCCACACCTTAATTCAGTTTTTTTTTTTATCACTGTTGAAGCTTGTAAATAACCCACTTTCTTGCACAACTCGTTGTTTTGCCTGCTGCTTAGGTCTACCTACTTCCACAAGCCATCACAAAACCAAGGATGAGAAGAAGAAAAGGGCTTTGGGTAAAATTTAAATATGGCTACATGTTAATGCCACTCATGCAGGTTTAACTGCTTACCTGATTGGATTTAGACACAAAAACATCTGCTGAGTTTAGACAGGATAGTCGCAAAGAACAAAAGCATCCATGATGAGGGAAAAGTTTAGAAGAATGAAAAAATTGGTTCTCATGGTAAGGTATGATGAAAGCATTGCATGTTGTTTCTCTCTGTGTTTTTTGTTTGCTTGTTTTTTTTGAGTTGTGAACCTCTTAGTGGAAACCACAACCATTTGCTGATCACATTTATTTATTTATGACCATAGTGCACCATCTTTTAACGGCTTGGGCAGGATTATGCAACACGTCGAAATTCTTTTATCATCACGTTTTTAAACGTGAACCCGCAGAGTGCAGTGATCCACAGTCACCAGACTTCAATTTGGGAAATGGGAAACTGGCATCAAAAAGGTGCTGCCTGCAAACCGACAATAACTGTTTGATGCTAACATGTCAACAAGGAGCAGAATTTCTGCTCTATGTTCATGCCCATTGTTGAGTGTATAAGCTCAGTGACAAGGTGTCACTAAGCAAGTAGAGCATACAGTTTAAAATAAAGTAAATAATTTGTTCATCATTGGTGAAAACCTTTGGAAGGTCAAACACAGGGGAGAAGCGAAAAGTAGCTTTTACCTAAAATAAATGGTGCAAGATCCAAAATAGATTGCTTGAGGCACAGCAGCAAACCAAATATGACTGACACTGACTATTGATTTGCAAGAAATACCCCAAGGTGCTCTTGGATTGATGTTAAGTGACAGCTATCAATTAGGCCATGCTAAGGATTAATGTACCAGTTTGAAATTCAGACTGTTAGGGTGGACTTAATTGTGTCTGTGTGCAAAACTGGATTCAGAGAATTCTTTATTGTCAGATTTAAAGTCAAAAGAGACACTCTCAGCTCAATGTGTGACTCTTCACGTCATAGTATGTTCTGTAAAGGCTAATACACCACATGAAGCAGCATTCAGAGATGTCAGGATGTGGGATGTGATGGTGACATATAAAGCAGATGCAATTCAAAATGCATCATCTGCCATTTGCATCATATTTAATTTAACTCAGAGACTCTGTCATGGGAAATAGCAAACTGGAGAGGACCCAAAGATATTGTAAAGCAGATGAATGCAGCCTTAGGAAACCAGCTTTGATTGACAGAGATGAGGGTAAATACTTCACAAGAGCACTGTTCACTTCACAGGGACTGCTATCCAAAGAGAGAAGAGGAGATGGAGAAAAGGGAAAATGAGAGTGCTCCACCTCTCCACCCCCTCAGCTCCTCTCTGAAGGTGTCAGCAGTTGTATGTAAAGAACCAAAGCCGCTATTTCCTGTGAGAGGGAGCAGCAGTGAATTTTGATAAATCTCATTTCCAAGTGAGTGCTTTAAAGAGGAAAAGGCTGGGAGACAATTAGAAGGAGATTGTAGTCTCAACACCCTGAATAGCTCTTGATGAGTGCAACGGGTGAGTTTGGATAGGTTAATCAGTCGTAATTGTTACGCAGGTGTTGAACAAGTAACCCTTATGTCCTCCACCTTAAATTATATGATCATCACATTCACCAAAGTGTGTCTTTTAATTAAACAGTGTCCTTTCTCGCTGTCTTTTCTTTATTCAAAAGCGTGAAGCAGTGCTGATTGCATCAGATCAGTGACACCAAGAACAAATTGCTTTTCTGCTGTGGCAGGGATGATGAAGGGGGTGGGGAAAGGGTGTGTATGTGTGTGTGTGAGAGGGAGAGAGATACAGATAGAGAAGGAAGAAAGGGTCTCTTATCACTTCTGAAAATAGTTCCTATAAACATTTGAAGGAGTTATATGAATTAAATGAGGACAGGTTCTGAAAGGAAGAAACCGTTTTATTCAGCAAAAGATTTAGTCAGCCATGTATGAATGTAACGAATGACACTTGTGACCTTGGTACTATCACCGATAATTCAAAAATAGAAACTTCTATCTTCTAAGAGTAGCGCGGTAGGAGCTAAAATGAGGTTTCACTGAGGTTTCAAAATCAAGGCAAAAGGGTGACATCACAGTGACTGTGGATGGCTCAGGAAGTATAGCTGGTCATCTACTGATTGGACTGTTTTTGGTTTCTCCAGTCTGCATCGTATCCTTGGGCACAATACTAACCCCAAGTCGCTCTCCGGTGAATTCATCAGAATACGAATGTGTGAATGTTAGATAGAAAGCAAGGAGTTTTGAGTGCTCTTGTCTGTCTTTTTTATAAAATCCCTGGAAAAGGTATTAAGAAAATCTTAACAATGACACAGGGAAAAAATGTAACTTTTGCCAAACAGAGAAGCATAATTCATCACTCAATAGAACACATGTCTACTGCTGTAGAGGCCACGGCAGTGTGCTTTACACTACTCCATCCGACAGTTAAATATTCTATGTTTTTATGTATTAGTTGTGTAGGTACAATCCTCTTCCACACGTTGAAGACTTATGTAAGAACCCAAAATATACTAATTCATCTCTGAGAGAAAATATAACATAACTTTTGGGGTGTGGTAACACCCCAAAGGGGTGCTGTTTAAAAATTGGATCACTTCTATTTGCCAAGGGCACTATGCAGCCCCTTCCTTTAGACCCTGAAAGCTGTGATGTCTATGTGTTTGGTGCACTGTGTTGTTGTTGGCCTATAATAAAGCCCCTTTAGCCCAGTCAGCCTTGCAGCAGCCATTAGTGTCAGGCAGCTCTCCCAGCAGAGTGCTGACAATGATGACAGGCAGTGGCAATGCAAGCAGGCCCTGGGGGTGGGACTGAGGGCATCACTTGCTCTGGGTCAGCCAGGGCCAACATATTTATCTGGGTAGTAATCTGAAGGAAAAAGGACAGACTGTCTGACCCCAAAACCTCTGAGACATCATCAAAACAGGTTCTATTTCAGGTCTACAACTACTTGCAGTTATATTTCCATTATTGTGCTTGAACTGCACAGAATGCTACATGAAAAGAGACAGTATAACAGAATAACAGAGCAGCAATCAGCAGTGAGTGTAGTAGCAATGGCAAAACATTAAGTAGAAGCAGGACTGATCGCTCAGGTCTAAGCTTCAGGATAAAACTGCCCAAAGCTGAAAATGCAACATTGTCAGAGATTTACTTTGTCATGGAGCTACTTCTTCTCTCTGACAGATAGTACATCCGCACTGTTGACATGTGCTGCCGTGTTAATTGTGTAGAGGTTGAGCTGTTTCACATTGTAATTTTCCCCTAGTATCCCATATGGAAAAGATATATATAAATCTTATAAAGTTTTTATCTGTCTTGTATGAAACTTGTATGAAAAGCATACAAGAGTGAAAACACATATAAGATCCCTTGAAAAATTATACAATGAAACTTGTCTGTTTTGTATACTTACTAAAAATATATATGAAAGTAATGAGAAAGTGGCCACTTTCATGAGTAAATCATATATGTTTTGCTATTTCTTTTCCATATGGGATAGATCTGTTAACAAGTGCCCCAGTTCTGCAAAGTATTGTCTTCCTCCATGTTCTGTATCATTACCAAATGAAAAACCAAACCAACATCCTTTTAAATTTTAACAAAATATGTTGACTAATTGAGATGCTGTGGGTAAAGTGTGGGCACTTTATGTTTAAATTCAAGATCTCAAACCTATTTTGCAAGTCATGCCATAATTTTTTGCCAAAAAAAAAACACAGGACTTAAGTCAACTTAGGTCATATTAAAAATAACTTGATGATCACTATGACAACCAAGCAAGCAATTACTGGTAAAGGCTATTAGACTCTTGTATATTATAACAAATAAATTCCTTCAGATTAAGTGGTTTACGCCAAATCTGTATTTCAAGGACAAAACAAGGAAGTGAATGACATATATTGGTGCGTGCAGAATAAACTAAGGTTGAAAAGGATTGGTCATGGACTGTGATAGTAGTTTCTGGGTTGCACCTTTGTTGCCACTTGTTATAGTTCACATTTTGATTAACTATGTTTTTTTATTCTTTATTGGTTGTTCCTATTTGTACTGAATTACTTAAAATTGGAATAATTATCATTAGGCAAGATTAAAGTTATAGTTATCACTTTATAATGAGCATTGTTCATAAGTAGTAAACTGAGTTAAGCTTGAATTAATAATCATTTACTGTTAACTAACAATGACTAACAATCCCCTGGATAGTCATTGTAAAGTTGTGGTTCAAACAGTTCAAATTCACTTGTTCACACCCGAATCATAAAACGCTGTGTTCACAAAAGAGGATGCTTGGGACAGGGTCAGATGGTGGGAGATGATCAGCTGTGGTGAACCGTCCCGGCTGGACGAAAAGGAAGAAGAACAAGAACAAGAAAATATAAAACGTCGTGTATGCAGATGTCAACAGAATATAACTGTCAGCTTATTTCTGGCTCAGAGTTCGATTGCATTTTGGTTTAGTATATAAAAAAGGAACAATACAGAGCGAATAAAATTGGGATTTTGTTGAGTCATTCTGTACATCACAGTGAACATTGTGTCTGCCTTTATGCCTGTTGACACTGTTTTGTAGTTGTAAATGCAGAGTAATTTGAAACACTTGTGCTGTATTAACAATGGAAACACGAGCAACCCAAAGAAGTTAACAGCCTAAAAAATTGATTTCCAGACCATAGAGACATAACTAGAAACAGATAGCTGTCTATGTACCTAAAAAAGACACAAAAATGTATGTTATGCTTTGGTCGTACTGATGTTGAAGTATTTTGGATTCATGATAACATGAATGTAACACACACCACTGGATTTTGTTTTGTAAACAGAACTTGCTGCTAACACAGTCCTGCAAAGAAAATGCCTGCCTTCCAGAAAAATGAAAGGTCAAGGTCAACTACAAGCATGATCCCTGAAGCCAACAGTGAACCAAAAAAGACAGACTTTATAACCTCTGCTATTCTGCTTTCCAAAAAGACACTAGGTTTATTTCATGCAAGGCTTATTTCATACCATTAAAGCTTGCTGAGAGCACACCGTTTTGTGCATCAGTGACAGTGAAGAGCTTTGAATAGTAAGAAGTGGCAGCCAAACAAAGCGTCTGCAGGGTCCTGGCACTTCCGATTATAGGCTAATCAGAAGCCAGGGTCAAGGATAGCAATTACTAATATAAAGTATCACCTCCCTTGGGTGACACTTGTCTATTAGATCAAGAGTAGCGTCTCATAAAACCGATTCATTAATTTAGTGGTGAAGAGGAAAGTAAAATGGACAGTACTATACAAGCACAAAACATGAAATGTTACATGTTTGAATATTATGTATATTACAAAAGCAGGCCAATCAATTGGTTAAAAAAATGTTAATACCGAAACACACAAGTGCCACATCTCCTTGAATCTTAAGCTTTACAACTTTTTTAAGACCACTAGCAGCTAGATTGTTACAAATTATGCATTAAACTAAGCATTCTTCAAACCTACTGGGATATCAAACAGCATCTCTACTTTTTTATCTTTTTTGTCACAAGCTACCTCAGGACGCAAGATTGAGCACTACACCAAAAAAGAAAATTTAAGCTTGACCATTACCAAATACTGCATTCTATATATCAAAGGCTAAAAAACAGAATTTTGAAAAAGCTGTTTACAAATTAAAAGCCCCAAAATCCCTACTCATTGTTTCTAATTTAGACACAAAAGCAACCAAGGTCAGGTGAAGTATCTTTGCATGAGACACTTTGTGTTATACTAAATTTTTACACACTCAGAATAAAACTTTGTTTTTATCCAGGTTTTCACTGTTCACTTCCACAGCTTTTGATTACCTGAAAACTAGTCAACATGACTGCCAGCAATGTAATTCAATAAAGAGATTTTTGCTTAGTCAATATCAGATATATGAGCATAATTATGAGCTAGATTTTTTTTCAAGAACATTTAAACATAATAATGGTTCTTTTAGGGACTCTTTAGCCCCAGAACAAGTTCCTTGTATGACAAGTTCTGGGGACAAATTAGATGCATATGTCATTCAACCTATTCAATCCTGGTCTGGATCCTGGGTCAGACCAGTCAGTCATGCCAACAACAGGCCATACATTATGTATTCCATGAAACTCCATTGCTTGGGTAGACTCCAATAACTTTACACAAATAATTTACTATGACTTTTGTTATGAGATTCGAACCTATTAAAACTTCAATCCTAGTGGCTCGGGTCAGAAAGTTTTTCAAATCCCAAACTAATTCTAACAGCTTCAAACTGTTTAGATAAAGTCTTCTCTAATGGACAAACTTAGGAGAAGGTGGACCTGAATTTTCTCTGCCTACTTCTTTTTGACCTCAGTCAAAAATGTCAGACAATCAAAACATTAAAATCACTGATGACTTAGATCAGTAATCTTGTTGCACATCCTCCACTCCAGTAGCATTCGCAATCATCAGCAACATCTTACAGCCCCAGAACAAAAACTCCTCAGGAATAGCACCTCAGTAGGTCCCATGTTCATGACGTATTGTAGGGGAAAAAACAATAACACAAAATGAAAGAAAACAAAAAACTGTAACATAAGTCTCTTCTCCTTCATGTCAGCCCAAAAGTGTATACAGCACTACAGAAGTTATTAATCTTCTATCTTGAAGTAACTCTACAAAAAATACGAATTTTATGAGTTTTGACATTTGACATTGACAGAGAAAAATATGTATTTGAGCCTTTAATCTGTGTGAAGATATCCACCAACACTTTCTGAAACATATTTATATTTTCAGCAACTTAGTAGCTTACCTTTTTACCCTTAGAACTGTGAATTTTTAGTGTACACTAGCAGTGCAGTACAGTCAAAAACACACTTGGTCTATATTTCATTTTGCTGTGGAAACACAAACATACTAAGACTAATTATGTAGTGTGAAATTAGTACACGGCTCTGCTAATGGAAGTGTGTATGGTGGCAGTAGCAGCAGTCTAACAGGGAGCCGTTTAACTTTGTGACATCAAATTCCTAGATGAGACTCAAACCAAATGGCACACTGAGCAGTTCATTCTAGCTATGTCATGATGAATCCTCTACTCTACTTACTTATTTAGTAAGTGACACTTCTAACATATCACAATATAGATCTAAAAACAGGCATCTGACTCCGATCATCCGAAAAATGTGGATTCTGCCGGTGTCGGCTGCACCTACACAGACATGTCTAATTAAAAGATGAGTGACAAAGCAGGGGCTTCTCCTCAGATAACTTCTTTACTTCATAGAGTTCTTGTCATCTGTCAAAGAGGCATGTATGATATATATGATATGATAACAGTTTTAATGCTTAGACTAGGCAGTGTTGATAAGTCAATTCTTAGGTATCGGGCTAGGGATTCAGAAAATATTAGGCGAAATGTCGCCTAGCCTCTATCCGGGGAGACGTCTAACACCATCCATGCTTTGTTGCCCTCTGTGTTTTGTTGGGAAATATGAAAAATGTAGGAAAGCTGTAAAGCCATTCCTCTGTTATGATAAGAGCACTGAGAAAGATGCGATCTTTCTTTGTTGTTTATTAATGTATACATTTTATTTTTAATGTATTTGTTGTAATTAGTTAGTAATGTTGAGGGTGGAAAATTGCATTTTTATCCGCCCGCTTGCCTCTGGACTTATAAATGAATCATATACTAAGTTGTAACGGGTATTAAAGTTTGCTTTCTGCTATGTAAAATGCGCGTGATTGACAACTTTAATAGGCTTTTAAGATTTGTGCTGCTCGTGTTTTTATCGGACTGCAATGTAAACAATCAAACCTAAAATTTAGCCACAACCTGTATACGCACTCGTGTCTTCCTCACAATAACCAGTGCGTTTTATTCGTAAGCCGTGTGAGCACATGGAGGAGCTGGAAAACGGTGGAAACGGAAAGCGTCCATTACGAAAATAAGACAAAATCCACCACCCAAGCATCTAATTCTGGAAAGCGAAGTCGAAGGCTGAAAAACCATGTAAGCACTCGGGATAAACACGGGAAAAGCTTTTTCGAAATAAATATAATTTGAACAGTTCTTACCTCTGGCGCCCGTGTCTTTGACCACCGCCACCAGAACAAGCAGGACAGGAAAATAATATCTCATCCCATTCATCATGTTTTCCCGTTTAGCGCTTCTTGAGCCTTGGAATCAGCACTTTCCCTCCGACGGACCGAAGCACCGAGAGCTCCGCCGAACAACGACTACACACACTGCGTGCTCCTTTGGGTGACTTCAGCCCGGTTTTGCTGTATGAACGTACTCATTGAAGCAGACGACGGGCTGTTATTTTCGTTCCACCAACACGACTACAGACTACAGACTGTACTCTGTGCGATGACTGGAGGCTGTAGAGAGCTGCTGTTGCCGTTGCAGCGCTCTGTGTTCTACTTGCTAGGAGACTCCTCTTCAGGGCAGCACTGCCGCCGAGCATTCAGCACTGTGAACAGCTCCTAGCGTCATCCAGTGGAACACAGGAAAAACAGTTGGAGCTCAAAGTTTGGTCTAAAGACAGTGATTCTTTTAAAGGCTAAAAGTGAATTGTGAACGTTTGACGTCAGATCACTGATGATTATGCATACAATTTCTACATTTTTCTATATTTTGATTTTAGTTTTGTTGCAATTAATGAATTTATATGCTATCTGATCCTTTGCATTAAGTCCTGCATTTGGAACCCTAGTGTAGTAAAAAGGTAATACATTACATTCTAAATTGAAATAATGCCAAGAGAAACAATAATGATCAAAAGAAAGAAAATCATTGGAATTTGATAGCTTCTGTGAACATTATTTTTATCTTCTATTGATTCATTTTTTTCTAAACCCCTCAAGAAGCGTCTAAACTTTTGTGTGTTCAAAGAAATTCAAAGTGTGAGTACTGAGGTTAGCTAAATGTATCAGTGCAGACGTGTCACTATAGTCTGGGTGTTGGCTCTATTTTCTAGTTTTTTTAGTTTCTGTTTTTGTTTTTTGTTTTTTCATTTTCTTTTAAAAAAATACACAAGCCTTACATTACTACAATTTTCTTGCACTTATATAAAGTCTATGGACTGTATTTTTGCTGAGATGTCATGGTCTGGCAGTTTCTGCTGGTCGACCTGCCCATGTGCATGTTTTTCTTTGTGTTTTGTTTCTGACTTCCCTCCCCCCGCCTCCTCTCCTGTGTGTTTCTGTGTGTTCCACCATGCCAGTTTGTGGGCGTCATCAGGCCAGAGGAGTTTCCCGTGCTGAAGCCAGCCACACCTGTCGCCCATCTACTTCACCAGCTGCCGCTGATCACCTTTGTCAGTGGTCATCCACCCAGTTAAGTAGTTAACTGGGTGGATGAGTTTCAGTCGACACTGGATTGCTGAGTTATTGAGTTAGTGAAGCCCCGGGTCTGACCAGAAATATTGCTTTCATGCATTTCATGAATAGGCCACTGACCTTCCCGTCTTGTCTTAGCAGGTTTTGGAGAGGAGTGTGTTACAGGAGCAGAGCGAGGAACATTCCTAGCATACCTTCACAATACATTTAGGCATCCCACGTCTGTCCAGCATCCTCCCCTGCCACCTGATCCAACTCACTGCTGATTGGTGATCAGTTGACAGTTCATCCCTCACCCCCTCAACCTGTTCCCTGAACCAAAGGTGCAGGGAACAAACCCTCTCATCTGCCATGAAAAATGTCAATGTACAGGCAGCAAGCCAAAAGGATACCAAGATACCCACCCAAGCCCGATGCCTCTCACCAAAGGCAACTCTAGACTGGGACAGAGTCCAGCCCCTCTCCACGAGACTGGTTCCAAAATACAAGCTGTGTGTTGAGGTGAGCCCGACTATATCTAGCCGGGAGCTCATGATCTCACACACTAGCTCAGGTTTCTTTACCACCAGAGAGGTGATGTTCCATGCCCCAATCATAAGTCTCAGTAGCTGGGGATTGGTCCCCAGGGTCTCTACCCTTGGTCGTCACCCGAACCCTACAGTGCCTCCTGTGGGCGGTGAGCCTACGGGAGGGTGAACCCATGTCTCTTCTTCGGGCTGCACCTGCCCAAGCCCCATGGGTTAAGGCCTGGCCACCAGGCATTCTCCTTCAGACCCCCTCCCCAGGCTTGCCTCCAGGAAGGGCTTCGGTAACCCTATCCCTTGAATTTGACTCATAAGGGTCACCTGAATTGCTCTTTCTCTGGTCTCTCACCCAGGACCAGGTTGCCATGGGTGACTCTGACATCATAGCCCCTGGGATCGCAGGAATAATTTTAATAGTATAATTTTAAGCTTTATATTATACACTACGTAGATGATCAATTTATACTTTATCATTTCGATGAAATTTTAAACATCTTATGAACATTTATTGTTGTTATATACTTTTAAAAAAGCATAGTAAATGTCTGGAAAAAACTATGCAAATGTAATTGCTTACTTGGGGATCCAAGGGTCCTTCAGGCCCCTCTTCTGTGGAACTACCTCCTAGTTCGGATTTGTGAGACAGTCACCCTCTCTAGTTTTAAGATTAGGCTTGAAACCTTCCTTTTTGATAAAGCATATAGTTAAAGCTGTCTCAGATGACCCTGATTCCTCTCGCAATGTTGTAATATGCTGTATTATTTAATTTAGTTTAGTGAATTACTGTCCTTACTGTCTTGGAGCAACTGTGACCACATACTTTCCTCTGGCAATAATAAAGTATTGTGATTCTGATGATTGATGACTGTTGGGGTTTTCTTTGTTTTCTCTCTATTATTTTGTAGTCTTTACCTTACAATATAAAGTTCCTTGAGGAAACTGTTGTCATGATTTAGCATATATAAATGAATTGAATTGAAATAAATTGAACTGAACTGTATTCTACAGGGTGGGCCATTTATATGGATACACCGCAATAAAATGGGAATAGTTGGTGATATTAAAGTCCTGTTTGTGGCACATTAGTATATGTGAGGGGGCAAACTCCTCAAGATGGGCGGTGACCATGGTCGTCATTTAGAAGTCGGCAATCTTGGATACAACTTTTTTTTTTTTCAATAGGAAGAGGGCCATGTGACACATCAAACTTATTGGTAATGTCACAAGAACAACAATGGTGTGCTTGGTTTCAACGTAACTTTATTCTACACCCAGAAATGTCCTTGGGCAAGATATTAACCCCAAGTTGCTCTCTGATGCATCCATTGGAGTGTGAATGTTAAATAGAAAGCACTTCTATGAAAAGCATACAAAAAATAAATGGGAGAATGAGGCAACTTGCATAATGTTAGAGTAGAAAAGCGCTATATAAGAACCAGTCTATTTACAAAAACCCCAACTGGTGAATCCTTAACTATGACAGTGGTGTTTCGGGATACAAAGTCCACACGGATATATCTGAAGCTATGATGACAGTTGGTGACTTGCTTTCTGGCTTTCTCTTTCAGAAGACCCAAGCAGGGATTTTGTTGTATGGGACACCAACACAACTATATTCTTTTTGATCTGACAGACTGGTCCATCTTCAAACAGCAGGACCTGGAGACCTTCAGTCAGTTACAGTAGATTAAGTGCTATGTAAAGAATGTGACGGTGACCAACCCATCTGGACTTTCCTAAGAAAAACCCTATGACGAGTGATAGAAAGGCTCTGACTTACTCAGCCTTTAGGCTGAGAAGTCAGTTCAATTCAATTCAGTTTTATTTATATAAC
This sequence comes from Pundamilia nyererei, assembly GCF_000239375.1. Taxonomy (NCBI): domain Eukaryota; kingdom Metazoa; phylum Chordata; class Actinopteri; order Cichliformes; family Cichlidae; genus Pundamilia; species Pundamilia nyererei. The sequence continues at coordinate 357,513 of NW_005187671.1, read as the reverse complement.
ACCAAATCACAACAGTTGCCTCAATGTTATTTATATTGTAAGGGAAAGACCCTAGAATAATGCAAAGAAATCAAAGAAAACCCCAACAATCATATGAACCCCTAAGCATTTATTAACAGCTCATGGCCCAAGAGCCCACCTCAGCTGGCCAGGCCATCCCTCACATTCATTGCGCTTTGTGGTTTCATTAGACCTTTTAACTCAAGCCTGCATTAAACTCTTTGGTTCATTTTTGTCACAGAGGATTGTACAACAGTGTATTTAATAATTTTTTTTCATACTGGAAACAAACTGCTTTAAAAACGTGTCCTTGTCCTGGGCAATTTGACCCAGTGTTTTGTGTTTTCTTGCATTTTTTGTAATTTTTTATTATTATTCATGTTTAAGTCCACTGTGTCAGTCTGGAGTTATTCTATACAATCTCTTGAACAAAAACTACCCCTTGTGGCATCCCCTTCCCTGACTATTTAGTGCTCCCAGTATAGTTCGAGTTATTTTCCCAGTTTTGGCTTTGTATCGCTTTTTTCGTTCTCAGCAATAAAGCTGTATTTTGAGTTCACGTTTCGCCTAAGTGAGTTTGTGTTTGTGTCGTGCCTGCACACAGCCAGCTCATGACAAAAGCAGAGAGAGACAGGCTCAAAGCGGTCAAAGAAAGCCAAACAGGAAGTTGAGATTGTCAGATCATAAGAGGGTGGTAAAAAGAGAGTCCTAGCGCTTAATTTTCAAAAAAAAAAGTGAGCTGGAGCTCAGTGTGTTAGAAAGAACAGGGGAGTTGTGAGGGTTAGAGACAATGACATCAGAGAAAATTTTTGACCTAGCAGTGTAACACAAGCCGGTGTTGGTTCTGCCCAACAGGACACACACACACACACACACACACACACACACACACACACACACACACACACACACACACACACACACACAAACACTCCTTATTTATAGGTTAGATTTCCAAGGTGTTATAGGGTTTCTCTCATTATGAGGGTGACTGCTCATTCGCAGCTGTCTGCTCTCAGCTCTCCTCCCATTCTCAGTTGTGTGTTCATCAAATAGGGGAGGCATGATCCCATAATGGCCTCCGACTGCCAGCCTCCCCTTGCTCTGCCCTCTGAACCCACTGCACCACCCTTCCTCTGCAGCTGAGACCACACCCCGTCAGAAGCAGTTTCACATCTATACCGTCACAAACTTTTTCTCAACATTTCAAAAGAAACCTACAACCTGTCCTATTTCCACCTCTGTTAAGCCCTCCTGCACCCCCTTCAAATGGGCCTTGTACTGCCATTTAACCTTGGCTCTGACCTGGGTTTTGGTTGCCTGATTATTAATAGAGCCACAGACGCCAGAACAGTTAGACTAAAAGAACGCAATTGAAGTGTTAGCTCTTGAGTAGTAGAGGAAGTCACTTCATAGTTAAAGGTAGCACAGAACTGAACAGCAGTGGAAGGCTTAAGAGCATGGCCATGCAGTGCCATGCAGGAGTGCACAGTTTAGCAGGTTGACAGAGATGAACAAAATCATTTAAGAAAGGTGTATGGTCTGAAACCACTGATTCATCAAGTTCCAAATTGAGAACATATTTTGATCTTTTGAAACCAAATGATACAAAGTGTGGCCATATTACAGAGTGGCTTCTTGGGACAGCAAACATCTGTATTAAAAATGTTTTTTTAAATTTCAATTAAAATTTAAAACAGGTGCTAACTCTCCACCATGACCTGAGGATTGCAGGGAATTAAAATACAATTCCAGGCCTGGCGTTGACCAGGCCTGGTCCAAAACAGCAGTGGTAAGGGGAGCCCGCACCAAAGGCTTCAAGTTCAGAAAATTTGCTCCTTGCCGGCACAAGTGAAATGGGCCAGCGCACGGAGACGGAATCACTTGATCAAAGTTAACAACACATACCAGCCAGGAGTCCACAGCATTCAGAGAGTGCCAAGAAGCAAATAGGTGAGAAGCTGATTCCTTTTGGGCCCGGAAAGTGGGCTAAACAGGCCTTTAGTTTCACTATACACCCGCCTCGCCTACTCCATCGTTTGTAATGCTTCCTCCAACAAGATATCCTTTGCATTGTATAATGTAAACAGAACTGGTTCTAGTATGGAAAGGTGTGGAAATCCATAATTAATCTTAGTACCTGAAGGGGTCTTTCTATTTGCATCAACAAATTTGAGTCTATTAGATAGATATGATTAAAGTGCTGTACCCTAAACACCTACAGCATGCATAGCTGTAATAGAATATTATGGTCAACAGTATCCAACACTGCACTGAGGTCTAGCAGGACAAGCACAGAGAGGCCATTAGAACATCATTTTGTAACTTTCACTAAAGCTGTTTCTGTGCTGTGATGAGTTCTGAAACCTGACTGAAAATCTTCATATAGCCCATTCTTCTGTACATGATCAGTTAGCTGTTTGACAACTACTCTTTCAAGAATGTTTGCGATAAAAGTATGGCTGCACAATAGATTGGCCTAAACTTAGTGAAGACAGCTGGGTCAGGTGATGGCTTTTTAATCAGTGGTTTAAATACTGCCAACTCGAAGGTCTGTGGTACATAGCCAATTATTGATTGTTTTTATCACATAGGAATGGGGTCTGTTGATGACTTGGAAGAAGTAACTACTGAAGTTAACCCAGAAAGCTCAATTGGAGAAAAACAGTCTAAATACATATCAGTGGCTTTGAAAGTAGCTGTACATAATGTTATGTCTGTGGGATGGTTATGAGTAATTATTTCTCAAATTGTTAAAATTTTATTTATAAAGAAATTCATGAAGTCATTATTAGTGAAATGAGCGTTTGGCTCGACAGTGCTCTGACTTTTTGTCAGCCTGGCTACAGTGCTGAAGCAAAACCTATGGTTCTTCTTGTTTTCTTCAATCAGTGATGAATAAGATGTTTAATCTTTAGGGAGAGATTTTATATAAAGCAGCAAACATTTTTCCAGACTAAATAATGATCATCTAAATTATTGAGATGCCGTTTTCTCTCCAGCTTACAAGTTTTCTACACATTTGAAAGTTATACCAGGGAATCAAGTACTTCTGTTTTGAGGCTTTCTCTTTCAGAGGAACTATTTTAACCAGAGTCGTACACAGTGAAGAAGTAAAATTGTTATAATCGACCACTGTGAGAGTAGCGCTCAGGTAGCTCCTCTGTACTGGGTTGGTGTAAGGCACTGAAGATGATAACAGTGGATGAATTATATCCTTAAATTTAGTTACATCCTTTTCAGAAAGACATCTACTTTGATGAAATGTATTCCCCACTGCTGTGTAATGCAGTATAGCAAATATAAATGTTATTGGGAAATGATCAGACACAGGAGGGTTTTCAGGGAATGCTGTTAAATTCTTTTTCCAGGCTAAATGATGATCTTCTAAATTTGTGAGACTCAGTTTTCTCTCCAGCTTACGAGTTATCGTTCAATTCAATTCATTGTCCTTCTCCCCAACTGGTCACGGCAGATGGCTGCCCCTCTCTGATCCTGGTTCTGCTGGAGGTTTTCTATTAAAAGGGAGTTTTTCATTCCCATTGTCAACAAAATGCTTGCTCATATGATATGATTGTTGGAGTTTTCTCAATTTTCTTTGGATCTGTACTTTACAATATAAAACACTTTGAGGCAGCCATTGTTGAGATTTGGTGCTACATAACTAAACATTAATTGAATTAAATTGAACTGAATGTTAAAATCACAGACATGGATTAAAACTTTGTTTGGGTCTTTGGTTGATTAATAAGTGGATGATTGCTTGCACAGAGTGTTGCCATGCTTGGCCTGTGCTTCAGCGATTCTGACAATTAGTATGACTCAGAAGTGTTGATTCATTTAAACTGACAATCATCCTGTTGTAACCGGGTTTCTATAAGGCTGAGTAAATCAGTTTGTTGATCAATTATTAATTCATGCACTAACAGGTCTCCAATTTAGTGACAGACTCCAGAGCTGTAAACATGCTACATTTATTAGAAGTATGAATATCATTAAAGACGGAATAACTAAACATCTGCCACACTGAGCAGGAAGGTGCGGGAGGGATAGGTGAAGAGACTACCCTGCTATCAAGCAGGTAAAAGCTAAGCAAAGCTAGTGAATCCTAAAGACACAGGCAATAATGTAATTAGCAGGTGGATCAACAGACAGTGTGTTTTGGACAAACCAAGATTACAGGATGAAATAAGACATTATCTCTGAGGTTTTAATTAAACTGGCTACACAGGTAAACTACACCAAAATGCCAGTGTATATTGTAACAGCAACCACAAACAGAACCAACACCAGTAGTTTAATTAGTAATTTAAACTTTAATTTAGTTTTATAGAGGAGCAACTCTTTTTCCAGGCTGTATGAAGATCTTCTAAATTAGTGAAACATTAATTCCTCCCAAGCTTATGGGTTATCTGTTTTATGGTGGGCTTTTGAGTGTTACACCGGGGCGTCAAGTTCTTCTGATTTCAGGCTGTCTTTTTCGGTATCCAGAGCCGAACCCAGTGAGGACGCAACAATATTAACTAAATAATCGACTTCTAGGGGAATAGAGTTTAGATAGCTGCTCTGTACTGTTATGGCACATGATTTTGAAATGACTGCTGCTCTATTCAAAGTGGGATGGATTTTACACTCAAACAATTCTGTTGTTGGATGAACACAATTTAATCATGGCACCTTTTTCCACGTAATTTAACCAAGTACAATAACAAATTTTTGACCATGCCAAACAAACACATTTGGCATTTGGTGGTTTGATGTAATCAGATTACATTGGATCAATGTAGTATACTTACATTGACTTGAAGTGATTCATTTAAGTATGTAGAGTGAAATTTGTTTTAATTCATTCTACACAAGTTAAAAACTTTAGGAAAACAGAATGAAATCTTGTTGTTTAAACAACTACTTTGTTAATCAAGCCAATTACTGCTGGTCTTGCTTAATGAACCAATACGGGGGTAGATTGTTTCATAGAGACAAACAACCATTTGGACTTAGATTCAAGGGTAATGTAGAATCACCAGTTAATCTAACTCTAATTTCCCCCTCCAGGGGCGAGGGTACCTAGACCTGGGGCTTAGAGTACGCTTGGGGAGTGTGATTGTGTGTACAGTGACTCTTTATGTCTGTATCTGTGTGTGCCTGTATGTCTGTATCTATATGTCAGGTTGGGTATCAGATGTATGGAGGCCTATCTCCCCCCACCACTTCCCCTGCCAGTGGCAGACGCCCTCAGACACCGATGGTTCTTTGGGTCCGGGGATGGGTGTCCAGGTACACACCGGCTCACTCCTTGGTGGCTGCTTATCTGGGCCTGGAGCCTGGGGCTCGCTCGGGCCACTTCGGGGGTGGGGTGCCCTCGGCCTCTCGGCCTGGGGCTCAGTCACTCTGGCATAGTTGGCTGCCGGCGGAGCTCACGGGCACGTCACTGCAACCCCCCTGGCTTCTGCTCCGCGGCTGCTGAGTGAGCCCTCATCTGGGACTCTCCTCCGGCTGCCCCTCCGTTGGTCTTCCTTGGTCTCCTTTGCTCTTGCGGCCTCTGGATGTCTGGAGTTTTGATCTCCTCCATACCTGCTTCATGCCCTGGAGGACGGGGCTATGGCCCCCCACACCCTCTAGCAGATCATTACATGAAGGAACCTTTTAAATACAAGCGCGGTCACGCTCACAGGTGTACACACGGGTGCTCACACACACAAACTACACCCTTTTTTACTCCCACCTACCTCAAAGCACACTGTGCGCTGTCGATATTACGTGCTGCACAATAATGTTCGATATTTAGCATTTACTGTTATATTCACATAGATCATCGCGATGATGTTGTTTATTATGTTGTTCTTTTTCTTTGCTTGTTTTCTCTTTCTCAACAGGTGATCCATATACGTATTTTTTGTCTGTTTGTTTTGTTTGTTTTTGGTTTTTGTGGATTTGAACCCAGGCCCTTCTTGCTGTGAGGCAGCAGCACTAACCATCACACCACCAAGCTGTCAGTCAAGGGTTTGCAAAACTAGGAAAGCTATGATTACAAGGCTTGATGCAGGCTTTTCTGTACGTTTTTGTCCTTGACAGGTTAAAACAATAAATAGCTATAGCATACACGTGGTGTGGGTGTAGTTGTCTGCCTCTTAAAACTCCAGTGATTTTATTGCAGTTTGACATCTAATGTGATCTTGTGAATTTCGTGAGTCCAGGCAACTAACCACTTACTAGATTGTATCCTGTCATCTCAACAAGAACAAATTCAGTTGCTGAATTTCATGCAGATGCTACATGTTCTAATTATGTTCACCATAGAAACATTGTTACGTTTCGGTGTTGTCAGTGTTTTGTTTTTGCGTGACTGTCATGTGTTTCCTGTTTTACTTTGAAGGTCTGTTGTTATCTTAGTGTGTTCAGTTTACGTTTCCTTGTCTCGTCAGGTCTAATTTGCCCCAGCTGTGTTTCCCTCCTGTGGTCCATTCCCTGATTGCTCCTTCTATGTATTTAAGCCCTGTGTGTCAGTTGGTCATGGTCGCGATCTCCCCCGTGTTGTAAATAGTTTGGTGTTTTGATGTAAATAAATAGTCTGTTGTAAATAGCTGTGAATGGGTTTGTTAATATTTTCGTTTGAGACACCTTCGTTTTGGGATTTTGGTGGAGAGCTTTAGTTTGTTTCTCGTGTGTTTTTTTTTCTTATTTTTATTTTCATACGTTGCACGCCGGTTTCCTAGGCCGGGGTGTAACAAACATGAAATTACTTAGTTCAAATTACAAGTTTGAATCTTGTACATGTAGCAACCACCCAATTTAATTTTATTGAGTGTACCTTGCAATTTAAAGTGGAGTTGGAGTGATACAAATACAACTATAACCATCTTCCAAGAGTTAACAAAATCAGAGTACTAAACCTAAATTCTGGAGTGGGCGCCAGATCTCACTGTCAACAGAGCAATAACAGTCACATGTGGCCCAGCAGTCACTTTACTGCTGGAAATATTTAGGCAATTATTAACTGTGTAAAGAGTGTGTGGACATCATGTCAGAAAACTCAATGTTTAGTTACCATATATTTGTCAAATTCTCTGCTTTCTTCTTCCTTTTTCTTCTTTGTAACTTACATAGATGATTAACATTTAACTCAGTGAAACGACACCCATCTGGATTGTGATCTAAGTTAATTTATTGTAGGCTAGTGACTCCGTCTCAGTCATGACAGGTGTCTACATTTTGACAGAATGTAGACACCACTGCCAATTCTACAGTCTTCTTATAAAAGTTAAATATATTGATTGAAAGAATGAACAATAAAGATGAACACCCCCAAAACACCTAAGCAGGGTTCAAAGACACATAAATCATAAACATTATACAAGCTGCTTCCGACACATCCCAAAGGAGAAGAAACTAAAATCCACTGAACTTTTATTTTCATGAAAAACATTTTGAGACAAGTTTTGTTTTTGCACAGTTTAATAATCAGTACCAAACTGTGACACTCATTCTAATGGTTTATTTGGTCCTCTCAGATTTCAAATTATTATTACACAACAAAGAATAGAAAGCAAAAAAAAACCCTGTCGCTAAGCAGAGATGTGAACTCAAATCCAGAGGACTGAACATGGAAAGAAAATTTAGAGTATTTTTTTAGAGTCTTTATTAAACACCAGAGGGATTAACAGAGCAGATCATGGGAATGGAGACAAAAGTCTAAGCCACGGTCAGAAGAGTCGAGGTATTGCTCTGAGAAGCAAAGTTTTTGGTGTGAATATGGAGCAGGCATTGTGAGGGAATCTTCCAGCTTATGAGAGTGGTGGGTCCAACCAGGAGGAAAGCAACCAGTTTGTGAGAAGTAAGAAATGAGTGCAGGCGGGAGTGTGCTGGAGTCTGGTGCCATTTTTCTTTCTTTTAGTATATTTTCTTGCCGCCTATTATATCCTATAGGTGCACTGGTAATAGAATAATGAGTTATTCACATCACTTTTCAGTGGTTTTTATCTTGTGTCGAATTGTTAGAAATTATATATCTTAATGACTGCATCCAGCTTCCTTTCCTGTGCTTTAAGGGTTTGAATTAATTAAAAATTATTCTAAAATGCAAATGATGTATAAAGTGTGTGATGATAATAATGTCTGAAATGTGACGAGCCATGAATAATCCAGTAGAACGTCATTAACACCCCCATTAAAATTGGCATTATTAAGAGGTTAGGGCACACCACTGATGCCCACTGTTGTTTATCAATGGTTTTTCACATTTATGGTGTTTTGGCTTGAATTCCTGTCAAAAGAAAAACAGCAGGCAGCACAATGGAAATGAAGTGCTTAAACCAGTCTTTTATAGAGATTAGCCATACAATGACCTGCTCATCATCGTGTTTGCTGTCTGGAAATATCTAAATCTGCATTTTAAAAAGAGCAACACTTATGAATCATACATGAGGATAGACATCGGCGACTTGGGAATTAATGCTGAACTGCTGAATGTATTACAGTGCTGTGTTGTGCTGTGCTATATCTGCAGAATGATTATATGTGAGCTTGTGTCTTATCATAAGGTTTGTCTTGAAAATCTACATACTGCTGTCGTGTCTGTAAGTTCAACACCAAACTTATTGCTGCATCTCTGGCAGGCCTAAGGACTTTGGGCAGCTGATCTCAGCTTTGAATTCTATGGATTTTGCAGCCTAGGTGCTTCACATTTCTCAGGGTTATGTCTAGCCTGGCAGCTGGTGCTTACCTCACTGAAAGATGACTCAAGAACACGGTCCTGAATGTCCTCAACAGATTTATTGCCATTTCTGTACCTGTCATGGTCCTCTGTTCTCGTTAGTCTGGCCTGCCATTTCTGCCTTTCCCCCCTCCTCAAGCTCTTTTTCCCTTTGCTATCTGTGTGTGTTCTGGTGTTCTCGTCTTTGTGCTGCGTCTGGACTTTGAGGGGTTTTCCCCATTCTGGGCTGCACACACCTACCTTTGATGATCTCATCAGGAGCCACTATTTAGGAGAGTGGCTGAGCTTCAATTGACGCTGGGGCAGTAGTCTCACGTATTTCCAAATTCTCCACCATCATACCAGTCCCCAAAAGACCAGACATATCCACCCTAAACGACTTCAGGCCAGTGGCACTCATACCAGTTGTCATGAAGTGCCTAGAACAACTGGTTCTCATGCACATCTACCACATGGTCCCAGACACTGTCGATCCCCTCCAGTTTGCTATCAGTGGAATGAAGTGGTAGCAATAGCCCTGCACCACACTCTGCAACATCTGGTAAGCAGTGTTGAGGAGTAACAGAATACATGTACCGCCGTTACGTATTTAAAATACAAAATATGAGTAACTGTATTCCGTTACAGTTACCGTTTAAAGAGGTGACATTCAGAATACAGTTACTTTGTTGAAATAAAGGGATTACTCGGCGGTCTTTTCCTGTTTCATATGTTAGGCTGTCCCCTCTCTATTTTTGGTAAATCCACGCTGGTGGAAACCCAAACAAAACACGCATTAAGAGGCTCTAATGCCTGTGTCTCAATCTCGCAGCCCATGTCACCTCTACTTGCATAATGATCTGAATAAATATTTTAAAAATTATTGTTCATGGGCAGTGTAGCCCAGTTGTAAGTAAGCCACTAAGACTCGACTGTACACTGTGTTCGTGTTTATAAGCTCCGTTGGAGCAGCCTTTCAACGCCTCTCTCTGTCTCTCGCTAGCAAAGTTGACCCAGACAACAAAGCAAAGCTAGTTTTCGGCTACGAGCCCGACACGAACCCGACGTATTAGCCAGAGGTCCCTTTACTACGGCCGCAGACCTGTTTTATATATGCGCGGAATAGTTTTGTGTACAAGATCGCTGCAAAAAGTGCAGCCTTACCTAATGTCCACCTACTGTAACTCATTTTATATTAAGATTTAAAAATGTAGTTGGTATTGGTATGATGAGTGACCTTCAGTAAAAGTAATAAATCACACAGCAATAGTACATTCATGGAGTCGTGGGGTGACCGTGGTTCAGGGGGTTGGGATGCTCATTTTGTAACCGGAAGGTTGCCGGTTCGATCCCCTGCTCTGTCTTGGTCGTTGTGTCCTTGGGCAACACACTTCACCTACTGGTGTTGGCCAGAGGGGGCGATGGTGCGATATGGCAGCCTCGCTTCTGTCAGCCTGCCTCAGGGCAGCTGTGGCTATAACTGTCGCTTACCTCCACCAGTGTGTGAGAGTGAATGAATAGTGGAATTGTAAAGTGCTTTGAGGGTCTCAAAAATGCTATATAAATACAATCCATTATTATTGTAAAAAGCTTGATAATATATTAAGTATTCAGAATACGTGACTCTAATTGAGTAATGTCAAGGAATACGTTCCAAAATACATTTTGGGGCATGTAATCTGTAGTGGAATACATTTTAAAAGTAACCTTCCCAACACTGCTGGTAAGTAGCAGAACTTATGTTAGGATGCTTTTCCTGGAATATAGTTCTGCCTTCAATACCATCCCTCTGGGGAAGCTGATCAAGAAGCTGACAGACCTCGGCGTCCCCACAGGACCCTGGTAAACAACAGTCTTTTCTACGGAGAGGTGAATGACATCATCATCAACACAGCTAAGAACAAAGAAATTATGCTGGACTTCAGGAAAAATCCTCCCCATCTGCAGCCTCTTATCATCAAAGGAACCAATCCCCTCAGGTTACACCACAGGTTACACCAGACCTGAACTAGACTCTTAACACCACAGCCACAGTGAAAAAAGCCCAGCAAAGGTTCTGTTTCATTAGGCTGCTCAGGAAAGCCAGCCTGAACCATTGCCCTCTCACCCAAGACCTACAGAGGACCGGTAGACAACATTGTCACCACAAACATCACTGTCTGATATGGGAACACCACACAGGCAGAGAGGAAGGCTCGTCAAAGAGCCATAAAGACTGCGCAGAGCATCATAGGGACAAATCCATCCATGGACTCTATATACACAGAGCACTGCTGGAAACGAGCAGAGGGAATTATCAGGGACTCACTCCATCCAGATCACTCTCTGTTCAAATCAAATCAAATCAAATCAAATCAAATCACTTTTATTGTCACATCACATGTGCAGGCACACTGGCACAGCACATGCGAGTGAAATTCTTGTGTGCGAGCCCCACAAGCAACAGAGATGTGCAAACACAACAACACAAACGAGCAAAATACACAAGAACTGCAAATACAACCTAAGACACAGCAGAGCGGACAGCATCATCACTCACAGAACAAGATTTTTCAATAACTTCTTCCCCGTCACAGTCAGACTGATGGCAAACAAAAACCACTGAACAATATGCAATAATAACCCCACACTACATCACTCTACTTGTCAGAAATGTGCATATCCTAACTGTACAATATGTGCAATATAATCAGACTCCTGTGTAGATATTGCTACTCCTCTTGTAAAGGGGGTAGAATTTATTATTTATAATTTACAAATTTGTATTAGCATTGTATTGTCTTGTTTATGTATGTCTATTTTTTCTAACATGCTTACTATGACAGAGAGCTCCATTGTGCCTTGACTGCTGGTTTATGCACAAGTGCCAAATAAAGAACCTTGATAAAAAAAAAGAAGCTAGATTTCTACTTTACTTTTTTTGCTTGGCCTCAGCAGGCATAGACATCTTGTTATATAGAACACCGGGTTTGTGACAGCAAACCTATTATAGGTTTACAGCAAATGCATCCTGCGATAGAAGATGTGTGAGATCATACTACTACTTCAGCTAGGGCTTTTTTTATCTAACTCCTAATTTCTGTTGTTGTCATGTACGGTCGTGTGGCAGGCAGTGGTTGGACCCAAATGCAGGACTCGGAAACAAGGGTGTAAACTAAGGGAGGCAGCTTTCTGCTGTAACAGAATATGTGAAAAGTGTTAAAGATACATGATTTTTTTTTCTGTTGTGAATACAACTAAATGAAAAGGAATGTCATTTTAATGCATTTTTAAGCCATTATGCTTTTATAGTACATTTATTACACTTAAATATTTATCCTGATACATTATACTAGATTCATCTTTACATTGTGACTCATCATAGACACTTGGTGTGCAGTCTTCTTTTGGTTGCTTCCTTTAGGGCGTCACCAGCAGGTCATCTGACTCCTTCTCACCCTCTCCCTAACATCCTCCTTTGTCACAGTAATCCTCTGCATGGCATCCTTCACTACATCCATGAACCCTGTCTGTGGTCTTCTTCTTTTTCTCCTGGCTCCCAGCTTCACATTTAACACCGTTTGCCTAATATAGCCACTATCCTTCCTCTGTATAGGTCCAGACCCCTTCATCCTTTCATCTCTAACTTTGTCTCCAAGGCACTCAAACTGTGCTGTCCCTCTGATAAACACATTTGTAATCTTGTGACTCTTGCCATTCTTGTCAGTCCCAACAAAAATCTTAAAAAGCTCCAGCTCTGCCTCCTGTCTTTTTATGCAACGATCTCCAAAACAAACTTCATAAAAGTTCTGAATACTATCTTGAAAATCTTCGTGTTCATTCTTACAGCTATACTACAGTCATAAATCATCCCCGACACTCATGTCCACCCATGCCACTTTGCCTATACTTTCTTCGTTGTATATCTTGTGCACTATATTGCTTTGGTTGCCCTGGTATTTAAACTGGTCCACCTTCACTACCTCTGGCCACTGCATCTTCACATCTGTCACCTGTCTCCCTCTTACACAAATGTTGTCTTGCTTCTTTTAATTCTCCTCTCTCCAGTTCCATGCTTTATTCCACCAACTCCCTACTCTCACTACTGATCACAGTGTCATCTATTAATGTCATCATCCTGACCTAATCTGTCAGTCTATCCATCACAACTGCAAATAAGAACCCTGATGTAATCCCATATTTACCTTCAACCAATCTGTTACTCCAACCACACCTCACCAGTGTCTTGCCCTACTTACACGTCTTGTATCAACCTCACATACACCCTCATATACCTACCCAAGTTTTTGACTGTACAGCTAGGAAAAGTACATACCGTACACAGTCACATTTCCCTTCTTCATCGCATGATCATGGCATGGTACACCTCTCTCCCTCCTACATATGAGAGCCTTCCAGTCACCACCAAAACATCAAAATGCTGGTATCTTCAAGCTGATGAAGTCCTGAAAAGCTGTTTTTATACAACAGAGCAAGAGATCTTTTCTGTGAGCTGTATGGGGACAATATTAATTAACAGAAGGAAATCTTGCCCTCTAAAGAAATTTGCTGTTTCCTAATAACAAGGCATGGGTTATAACCAGCCAGAAGGAACTGCTGAATGGGAAGGAAAAGGCTTTCAGGGAGGGTGACAGGAATAAAAGCTTCACAGAGAAATGAGGGTGAAGATTAAGGAGGGAAATGAATTGTACAGAATCAAACTAGAACATAAGTTGCAATAAGATTGAGTGAAAAAGGTTTGGGCTGCCATGATAAAGATCACAAGCATGAAACAGAAAGGTAATTTGTTACTTATGGTGATCAGAATCTGACATCTGGACTGAGCAGTTTTTTGTTTTTATTTTTATTTTTATTTATTGGCTTTCCCCAAACGGCAGCTCAATTCGTGTTTAAGTCCTTTGTCTTTAGCTATTAAAAAACACTGTCAAACCTAAAATGAGGACGTGTCCCCAAAGTGAAATAAAACAAAAGAACAAATAATCAGAGTTGCTGTTAAGTAGGTCACACTTAACCTTCCACAGTTCAAAATACTTTCAGTTACCCCAGCTTTTTTCCATATTCAATCAAGAGATCAACTGGTGCATCTTCTCAGAGTGCTGATGTTTAGCAATATCCACTTCTTTAGTGAACCTGTACTTGGCCTCTCTGTAGCAGTCCCTGCCTCCGCTTCTGAACACCTTTCTCTTCTCTAACCACAGCTGTTTGAGTTTAGGAGTAAACCAGGGTTGTCCTCGCAGAAGTGGATATAGGAGGTGACAGTGTCCATAAACTCATTCAAGCACATTTGAAAACAACACAGGTTGACCAAAGTGCTGTACACAGCAAAAAAAAAGAAAAATAAAAAATGTAAAAAGTAGAACAAACACACACAGTGAATAAAACAAAAACTCACAATTACAAACAAATTTAGTTTTGAGAAATTCAGTTTTTAGAATCTGTTTCTTCAAATTGTATCAAAACCCATTTCTGGTGTATTAACCCATAACACAGATTTCCTGTCGAGAAAATCCAGTTTGTAATCTAACTAATTACTATTCCTATCGTTACAACGCCGTTACAGTTACTAACAAGAAAATGCGGTCACGTTACTATTTTTCAACAAACAGACGGTTGAAGCTGTCTTCAGCTTACTGCATCTTATATCAGTTGCACGGAAGTAGCTGTCTACGTAGGTAATCTGGGCACTACAGCTTTAAGCAGGAGTGACAGCGAGAGAGAGAGAGAAAGACAGCAGAAGAAGAGAGAGTTTTGAGTAGGGATGGGTGTCGTTTAGGTTTTATCCGATACCAGTACCAAAGCGGTACTTTTGAAACGGTGCCGGTGCTTAAAGAATCAAGAACACAAACTTTGTCCAAAAACCTCTCATGTTTAGCTGTTTTTTGTAAAAAGATAACAATGTTAGCCTTTTCTGCAGCTATAGGGCATATATGGTATCACTCTTGGTTGGAAGCAGTGCTTAAACAATGGAAAAAACACAAACTTTGTCCAAAAACCTCTCATGTTTAGCTGTTTGTCAATTTTTCTTTGGTCATTTTAGCCTTTTTGGCCAGGGTGAAGGGAGTATCTGCCATCAAACACGAAGACAGCCTCATGTAACTACGACGGTGTTTGCTAGTTCACCTTACATGCATTAATGTAATAACGTGGTTAGCCTACTCAACGTAAATTACACACGAACAACATTAAGCTACTCACACAGAGAAGAACGGCTGCTGCTGCCATCATTATCCGTCATCATTTCTGCTACACTGGCAGAGCTAGGGGCCAGGACTCTACTCTTTGGGTTCATGTTGCTAACTCTGGGTCGATAACAGGCACCACACCCGCAGTAGATGTGCTCGGTTTGAGGTCTCGCAGCAAGCTATCAAATACGGTGCATTTCTCAGCTTTTAAAAAAACGCTATGCGTCGCCAGGTGTTTCATCAGATTCTTGGTGTTACCTCCTTTGCACAGTATCACCTTAAAGCACTTGTTGCAGGCTGCTGAGTTTGCATATTTTGCTGTGAAGTACAGCCAGACTTTGACCGCTTTGCCTTGGGCATTTTTAATCTGTAGCTCTGCTCTAAAAGAATGTACGTACCTGGGCCCGCCTACTACGCTTGCAAAGGTAAAATGATTGGCTGGAATCCAAAGTGTATGACATCTCAGTTAAAAAAAAAAGCACCGAAATGAAGCACCGAAATGTGCGCTGCTTTTTGGTCAGAACCGGCACCAGCTACCGGTACCCATCCCTAGTTTTGAGATGTGAGAGATTTGTGACGTTTAGCGTGTTTGGGGTGTGTAGTTAATGTGTTGTCTTGTGTAGTTAGTGTGTAGTGTTGTGGATAGTTTTGTGTTGTGTGTCGGAACAATGAGGTGACTGCTGTCTCCAGGTAGAAACAGGAGTGATACACCTGCTGCTGTCAGACCTGCAGGTATCAGGCTATGATGTTCTCCTTTATAGTGGACAGAAATATTTGGAGTGGCACAAATAATTTGTGTGGCATCTTATTGAATGCAGAACAGCTGATTGTTATGGAAATGATTATTATGTTGAAATGAATATTAAAAAGGTTAAAAGGTAAATGGCTGCAAATAACTTTGTTGTTTGCAGAACTTGTGCATATGATTTTAAAATTGACAATTTATATTTGCATTTAAAGTTATTAAATATGATTCATTAAACATGTTTGTGGTTGTTACAGTAAAAAATATAACTTTTTTCTACTCAGATTTTATGTTTTGTGTCTGATTTTAGATCAGTTTTGTTAATACAGTCTGTCAAAATGAAAACATAACTGTAAATTCAGACATGTGAGGTTGTGCTGAAAAGAATGATACCAAACAAGGCAATGTAAATAGTTTTTAAAGGTGAAATGTAGAGGAAACATCAAAAGTAGTCAAAAGTGTCCAATTATACCCTGGACTCAGAGGGTTAAACATTTTTTTAAAGAAACGCAATAGTTACTTTTCAAGTGATTAATTACTTTTAGAATCTTGTAACTCAGTTACTAACTCAGTTACTTTTTTGAAGAAGTAACTAGTAACTACAATGAATTACTTTTTCAAAGTAACTTGCCCAACACTGTTCAGGACACATCACCTAATATAATAGCGTATAGTTTCAGTTCAGTGTCAGTCTGATCACCTTGGGTAGAATGGCCACATTTGGCCACACCATTACCCCCTGAACCATCTGGCTTAGAACTTAAGCACCAGAGAGTGTGCAGAGCTTACTCGCCAAAAGAAATCTTCACTTTCTCCCATGGGCTTGAATGGTGACCTGCCCAGGGCCGGGAGGACCAATGGCAGGTCCCATGCAGCCACTCGTTTTACTCTGCAAGGACGTAACAATACGTAATAACAATATGTGCCGGAACATAAAGTAACATGACAAAACTCTGTTGAGACAGTGAATGGCCTGATTCTTATATAGCGCTTTTCTACTCTCGCAGATTAATCAAAGTGCTCTATACAACATGGCACATTCACCCAATTACACACTTTCCTCTATACGGAGTGCTTCCTAACTATATTCATACACATTCAGACTCTTGACATGCAGACCGGAGGAGCCAGGGATCGAACCACTAGCCTTCTGATCAGTAGGTGACCTGCTCCACCTCCTGAGCTACAGCCACCCACTGGTAAACATGAGTAAACCCTCACTAGAGTTTGGATAAAGTGTACACTCACAAACCTGTCAAACCTGCATTTGAAACGTTGGCTACCATAGCAGTATAGTATTGCAACATGACATTTGGGTCTTCTAACTAAAATAGGAAAACAAAAACATAAATAGTGGCCCAACATCTGGCTGACATACACCCTGCCATGACAGGGTGTCATGGCAGGGTGTATGTCAATCGAAGAAGAAGAAAGTGTACTTTATTGGTCCCCGTGGGGAAAATCCCTCTCTGCATTTAACCCATTCACTCAGTGAAGCAGTGGGCAGCCACTGGGCGCCCGGGGAGCAGTGTGTAGGGACGGTACCTTGCTCAGGGGTACCTCAGGGTAGCTGTTCAGGGGAATCGAACCCCCGACCTTCCGATCATGGGGCCACCACTCTGCCTACTGAGCTATCCCTGCCCGAGCCAGATGTATGTCAATCGAGCCAGATGTGGCATGCCATCACATAAACAGTGCCATCTACGCCAGTGTAGAATTGCATCCTCGTCCGTGTTGGCAGGTTGAATTTCTTCAGCTGTCTCAGGAAGTATATCCTCTGCTGGGCCTTCTTTATGACAGAGGTGATGGTGGGCTCCCACTTGAGGTCCTGGGTGATGGTGGTACCCAGGAATCGGAATGAATCCACAGTGGTGACACAGAATTCCACAATAATCTCCACTGTCTCCTGTGTATTCAGCACCAGGTTGTTGCGACTTCACCAGGACACCAGACGTTCAACCTCCACCTGTAGGCAGGCTCATCCCCATCCGAGATGAGTCCGATAACGGAGGTGTCATCTGGAAACTTAATTAGCTTGACAGACTGGTGACAGACATCTGGTTGACATACCATGACACCAGTCAGTCAGAAATGCCAGCTCAATGCTGGATCCAGGCCAGACCTGTTTTCTATGAGCCTGGGCCCTCAATACAGTCATGATAAGCCCATATAGCTGCCATGCAACCCTTTAGAGTTGACATGGCTTCAAAAAGACGCTGCTAATACAATGGACAGGTGAGTGATTCCAAACTCCTGCCCTTGTATTCTGCAAGGTATAACGAATCAAGGGTTCAGTCAATTCAAGGTTGGTCAAGAATGACTGATTCCCTTCAGTGGTCACACCCAAAGCTGGAGGAGGCCTCAGGACAGATGGCAAAGCTTCCAGCTAGGCAAAAGGTCTGGTGTCCTTGGAAACTGCCACGTGTCCCTGCTTACCAGGGAAACCAGATCCTTGGCAGCCACCTGAGTGCCACCAAGAGGACCCTGTGATCTGAATGCCTCACCCTGTGAAACAGGGACATTACAGTTGGTGCACATTTCTAGGTGACACAGTTCCTGTGCAGTTTCAGTGGCATCCAATGGATAACTTAAAGTGGATAACAGGTGGTCCGCCATAGAATTAGTTTTGCCTGGGAGATGCATGGTTTTCAGGGAAGCAAAGTGAGAATATGTCCCTGTTAGCAACGTCTAGGCTTCCCTCAAGGACCCGAGCGATCTGGCCCCACCCTGATGGTTTATGTGAAAAACTGCAGAGGTAATAGCCAACAATCTTAACAGGCTAGCTGGCCGACCTAACCAGGCTTTGTACTAGTTAACGTTGTCAAGCTAAACAGCTCCTGTAGCTGGTTACCTCACCTGAAAACTGTAACAGTCACAGAATGCAAGTGGAACCTCCAGCCAATTCACACACCGACATCAGTCAGTGTAGCTGGTGAGGAAGCCAAGTATCAGATAAACAAAGAGAAGTGAAATCGTTTTGCCTACAACAGCTTTAGAGGGCAACAATGTGCACTTCAACATAAAGTCACAGGCAGGATGACAAACCCACAAAAAGAAATCCACAAAGTGTCCTTACCTGCAATAGAAAATGGTCAATTCCATTCTGCTGTTCCTACCATGCAGTGTTGGCCAGTGCTCTATTTTTTGTTGTGGGCTGCTGGAGAGAAGATGTTTGTATAGCAGACATAAACAGGGTAGATAATCTTATCATGAAGCATGGCTAATTTTTCAGTAACCTAAGTTGTTTTATGCCTAAGTCTAACCATAACGTTAACATAGCACTCTTATAAGGAGTGACAGCAAAAGTAAAGACATTCTTTACTTAAGTATAAGTACAGATACTGGTTGCTTTGGTAAAAGTTGAAGCACTGGTTCATCTTCTTTACTCGAGTAAAAGTGAAAAAGTACAGGCTCTAAAATGTATTCAAGGTAAGAAAGTAAAAAGTAGGTATTTGTACTAATTAACTGAACCTATGATAATAAAATAATATTAATACATAGGAATACAATGTTTTTTAAATTCTACCTGTACATCTAAATAGAAAAATAGGTATAGTCGGGGCTTAAAAGTGTGATTCAGCAGGTGGGAGAAACCAAGATCTGTTGCTTAGTGTGAGGAAAAACCTTCAGCTCACAACAATTTGTATTACAAGCTCAAATTGATTTTCTTAGTGTACAACTGTAGTGATCAGCTGATCTGTGCTGCCGATCTGCTCTGAGATTTACTTTTCTTTGTGGATTTACATAACTGAGTTAGATCAGATGCAAATATTTGTCAAGTTGTACTAGCTAAATTCCATTCCTGCAGTGACACTATACCATTTATACTGTCTTTATACTAGACAGCAAACAATTCAATGTTGAATTAAGTGAATGGATCAAAGCACCATCAGCTTAAACTCAAATTCATCTCCATAAAAAGTAAAAAGTTGTCATAAAAATAAATACTCAAGTAGAGTACAGGTACCTGAAAATGCTACTTAAGTACATAAGTATTCATACTTTGTTACTTCCCCCTTTGTTTTCAACAGTAACTGTTTCAAAGGGCAGTACCACCTCCTTTGTCATTTTCCAATAAAAAGCACTAAGGCGCAGAAAAATAATGCTTGTAAGAATGGGGCATGCTGTATGCAAGAAACAGTCAGTTAACTCATACTTTAATGTTCTACTGTAGAGCTTAAATCATGCTATTCCACAATTTGAATGTCATTAAATTTACGTGTTTTCCACCACGAACGAAAGAGAGAAGCTGTATGTGAGTTATAACAAAGCCATTTGCAGGCAGAGTAGTTACCTGCTATGTCTTGTTCATTACAGACTTTCTCTTTCTGCCAGCTCCAGAGGGAGTGCAGCCAACAGCTATCTCATCACACCCCGGAAGGGACTGCAGTTTGGAACATGCTAAAGAATACAGAGTACAGAATAAAGAATAAGAGTGTGTTTGTTTGTTTTTCCCAGGAAAGCTAGTGGAAGAATTTTAAATGTTTTCTTATTTACATTCAAAGCATTAAAAAATAATTGTTAAACAATGTGCACAGCACAGGAAAAATGATGACCAGGTAATCACAACTTTAAAGCCTGAGAAATGTATTCTTATCTCAACACCTACTGTACATTCAGATAAAGAGAGTGAACTGCAATCCATAACCACACTCCTGAATAAAAGTTTCCCCTCAATAAGCCTATGTCTGACAAACAAAGTGCATCAATTAAAGTTAGCAACAGTAGCTTATCAAAGGAGAATAAAGCAGCTAATCCTCAAGCAATTCATGGAGAGCAGTCAGACAGAGTGATTAACAAGGCAAAGAGAACATAGTCAGAAGCATTTTTCTGCTCCAAGTACTAGAACCATGTATCATGGCAGTAAAGAGAGAAAGGGCCGCTGGTTTCTGCCTTAAACCGAAGCACAGTAGGAAAGCTAATGATTATTCATAAGCCTTCAGTTATTCATTAAATGTTCCGGAGCATATTCTTGCCCTGTTAGTATGGGCAATCATCATGAATATTTACATGAGGTCCTTGATATTTAAACATGACTAAGAATACATGCCCAGTAGTAAATGGCAGATAAACAGCAGTAGAGTAATATTTGAGTCTCGGTGAGTGCTGTCTTTTTAGCATGACCTTTTCTCAAATGAAGTTTTTTTCACTGGGTTGGACTTTATGCAGATAATCTATACACATAGTTTAGAAATGCACAGGCATGCATATATAAACACCCAAAATACAAACTGCAAGTCAGGAAAAACGCTGAGTTATGAAATCCAGGGAACTGTCTTCTGGATAAAAGTGTTGTGAGGCCCAGAAAAAACAGAGATATAAAATCATCTAAATCTTTGAAATGGAAAAACCTTTCGGAAGGTCACAACATTTTAATGGTAAACCACGTAGATGATACCCTTCTATAATCCGGTGTTACCTTTTCTCTTGGTATTCCCTCAATCCACTGCCTCATGTTACCAGTTGTGATGAAGACCATAGCAAAAAGTAGAACTAGAGAAAAATCAGCATGGATAAGAGGAGAGCAATGATCTTTGGCCACCTTCGCATGAAGATAAGGAAATGTTTCACTGTGAAACTGAGCTGCTCTGACCTGTCAGCTGCATGTGGACTGAAATTTCTTAAGGTGTGTACAGCACCGGGGGTAGTTCCCATGTTCAGGGTGATTCTAAGTTTAGTTTTTAGTTTTTTAATTGTTGGTCTCTCTTTGTTTACATGGCTTTTAAAAGCCAATTGGCACCAAGCATTCCATTAGTACAATAAACAGAATGCACATCATTTCAAGTTTTGTCTTGTCAGAAGCATTTTTCTGCTTTTCAGGAATGTCGTTTTTATGTTGCCTTCTATTGGTTAACAGAACAAAATGTTGAAAACAGGAAGTAAGTGTGTCCTAATTATTTAAGAGCTGTCATCGTAAACATAAACCTCATCAATCTATAATTTATATATTTCAACCACAATGCTAGAGGTCAAATATTTTGTTGTAATTTTTAATAATTGACTATTTCCATCAAGTACACCAGTACTGAAATGGACCAGTTTTTAAACCCATTTATTAACTTTACAACGGTGTTTTATTATGGGTGGTACATTATTTTATTAAATTAAGTATGAATTAAATGTACAAGATATTTCACATGAAGTTACATAAGATCTGTTAAGGATGGTGAGTTAGTGAACCCAGACGCGGACCTCTCGTTAAAGTTGAACAGTGTCTTTATTTACAGTGAAGCCAATCCACAGTTATCCACAGTGCAAAGTCCCTTCAGTGCTCCCCTCGTGTGTCCGCACAACTCTCATGAATAGTGACGTCTCTCCTTCCGTTTCTCCGTCTCGTTCGTTTCCTGGGAAAAGACAAACAGACGCGATTAGCCTCCCTCCGCTATCAAACACTTGTTTTATACTCGCTGAGCTCGAGTCACTACCAGGCTTGGTGGAATACTCCAGCGCTGTCTGTCACTCAGCCACACCATTAAATAGCTCTGCCAACGATGGTGGATGATTGGCAGCAGCTGGCGAGGAATCAGTCGCAGGTGGGACAGCTCAGAGTGGCAGCACTTCGGGGTCGGAGATCTCCCGTTGCTACGCAACCGCGTAACAATCGCAGCGGAGCCGGAGAGAGAAACAGAGCGAGAGAGAGGAGAACAAACACACACATACACACAGGTTGCCGGTCGGGGCACCGTCAGACCTGACAGTACCCTCCCCCCCCTAATGGGAGCCTCCCGGCGACCTAGCAAATTTATTAGGGTGCCTGCGGCGGAAGTCTCCCCCCATGGCATCATCGAGAATTGCGGCCCGCGGCACCCAAGAACGCTCTTCCGGACTGTACCCCTCCCAGTCCACCAAAAACTGAAAGCCCCTACCGCGGCGCCTGGCATCCAATATCCGCGATATGGGATACATGAAAGACATTGTGAATTCTCATGGAACGGGGAAGAGACAAACGGATAGTCACAGGGTTCAATATGGCTTGGATGGGGAAGGGTCAGATAAAGCGTGGGGCAAGTTTTTTAGACCTGACCCTTAGAGGAACATGTTTCGCAGAAAGCCATACCTGTTGCCCGACCTGGTATGCAGGGGCTGGAACGCAGCGGCGATCCGCTAGTCTCTTGTTCTGCTCGGCGGTTCTCAACAGGGCAGTTCGGCAGCGCCGCTTGTGGTGCTGGACTGAAGGAACCGACAATTCCCCTTCTGACACAGAGAGAAGCGGGGGCTGGTACCCCAGGGAGGCCTCAAACGGGGAAACTCCAGTAGCTGCTGACATGCTAGCATTATGGGCATATTCGACTCAAGCCAGTTGATCGCTCCATGATGACTGGTTGGAAGAGACTACACAACGTAGCATCGCTTCGAGTTCTTGATTAGCTCGTTCCGTTTGCCCGTTAGTTTGAGGGTGGAAGCCGGACAATAAGCTGAACTGGGCCCCCAGTTCCTTACAAAACTCCTTCCATACTCGGGACGTGAACTGGGGACCCCGATCGGACACAATATCTTGGGGAACCCCATGGAGACGGAACACCCGCTGTGTTAGAATCTTGGCAGTTTCCAGGAATAGCCTTTGAGAAGCGATCGATTATGGTCAGGATGACTGTGTTACCTGAGATGAGGGGAAGACCGGTGACGAAGTCCAGTGCGATACGAGACCACGGGCGGCTGGGTACAGGCAATGGATGAAGGAGACCAGCAGGAGGTGAACTGGAGACCTTGTTTCGGGCACAAACGGGGCAAGCTGCCACGTACTCCTGAGCATCCACCAGGTTTGGATTGGTGAACACTAGATCGCTGAGTAATAAAACTTTTATTTTAAGGGATTTATTTATGACCCAAGGACTGGATTTCCTCTGTATAACTGAGACATGGTTGAGGGCCGGTGAGTCCAGCGCTTTCACAGATCTCTTACCTAATGGCTGCTGCTTTTTAAACTCTCCTCGAATATCAGGCAGAGGAGGAGGACTAGCGGTTGTTTTTAAGAAGCAGTATAAATGTAAACCACTGCCATTATCAACATCACCTAGTAGTTTTGAACTGAGCATGTTTGAGCTAGGTCGCTCTCACACAGTGCTCTGTGCTGTGGTTTACAGACCCCCAAAATACAATAAGAACTTCTTAAATGACTTTTCTGATCTGTTGGCTGAAATTATGCCAAAATATGATCATGTCCTTATTATTGGGGACTTCAGTATTCATGTGTGCTGCCCTGACAAGCCAATGGCAAAGGACTTTTTAAATCTTATTGACTCTTTTGATCTTGTGCAACCTGTGTTTGTGCCTACACAAAAATATGGGCACAAGTTGGATCTTGTTTTAACTCACAATTTACCTGTCTCTAACTTAGAGGTTTGTGATGTTGTATGGTCAGACCATAGGCCTGTCTTGTTTGAG
>NW_005187671.1:327205-332179 GCF_000239375.1 Pundamilia nyererei | reverse complement strand
AAAGTTTGAGCACATTACCCCAATTTTAATTTCACTCCACTGGCTACCTGTACATTTTAGGATTGTTTTTAAAATTCTCTTATTTGCTTTTCAATCTCTTAATGGCCTGCCCCCCCCCCCTACCTCTCGGAGCTACTACAACCATATACACCTCCCCGTTCCCTTAGGTCCGCCAATCAGCAGCTCCTTAAGGTACCAAAAACTAAGTATAAATCTAAAGGTGATTGTGCTTTTGCTGTAGTTGCTCCAAAGTTGTGGAATGATCTACCCTTGCATGTTAGGCAGGCCTCTTCTCTCTCTGAATTTAAAAGTCTTCTTAAAACATATTTATTCGCTGAAGCCTTTGGCATTGATTAGAGGGGTTGACTCAATTTGTTTTGACATGTTTCAATTTATTTTAGTTTTTTAGTTATTTATTTTATCTTATCTCATTTAAATTTTCTTTACTTATGCTTTTAGCATGTACAGCACTTTGTGAACTCTGGTTTTATGTTAAAGTGCTTTATAAATAAAGGTGGTATGGTATGGTATCCTTCCCTAGAGTTCGCCACCAAAACAAACGTTGCAAAAAGGCAATAGTGCCACCCAGGTTTTTACCTGGGTGGCAGGCGAACTTGGCCGTATGGACCCAGTGAAGGACCTTATTTCGGACTACCGTGGGAACAAACATCCTTCCCTCGGGCCCTGTGCCTGGATCAGGTTCTGACCGCTGAGCGTCCTTGATGATCCTCTCTATCTCCCAGGTCAGAGCCCCCACAAAGCACGAGGAAGGCAGAATGGGTTTCTCCTTCTCTTCTGGGTCGAGATCCAGGGTGAATTGGCGTGATAAAGCATCCGCTTTGAGATAGCGGGAGCCAGGTCTGTAAGAGATGGTTAAGTTAAACCGTGTGAAAAATAGAGCCCACCTGGCCTGCCGGGCGTTCAGTCTCTTGGCTGCTTGGAGGTAGGCCAGTTCTTGTGGTCTGGACAGACCACAAGTTCTTGTGGTCTGTCCAGATTACCACCGGATGCTCGCTGCCTTCGAGCCAATGCCGCCACTCTTCAGGAGTCAACTTAATGGCGAAGAGCTCCCGGTCTCCAACGTCATAATTGATCTCTGCAGGAGATAAGCGACGAGAGAAAAAGGCATATGGGTGTAACTTTGTGTTCACCCGTTGGGACAGGATTGCCCCCACACCTGCGTCTGAAGCATCCACCTCCACAAAAGACGGTTGACTGATGTCTGCCTGCACCAACACCGGAGCTGAGGAAAACAGGTGCTTGAGTCTCTCAAAAGCTCGTTCAGCACCGGGAGACCACTGGAATGGCTGCTTAGGAGAGGTTAGTTTGGTGAGAGGCAGGGCGACCTGACTGAAATTGCGGATAAACCATCGATAGAAATTGGCAAATCCCACAAACTTCTGCAACTGCTTACGGTTCTTGGGTTCAGGCCATTCCATCACTGCCTTCACTTTTGCTGGGTCTGCCCGCAGACGTCCCTCCTCGATGATGAACCCCAGAAAGGAGGTTTTACAAATAGCCGGTTCTCCAACAGGCGTTGCAACACCATTCTCACGTGCTTGACATGCTCAGCTGGGCTCCGAGAAAACACGAGGATGTCGTCTAGATAAACGAAAACACAGTGATTAATGAAGTCACGTAAAACATCATTTATCATGGCTTGGAAAACCGCTGGAGCATTTGTGAGCCCGAATGGCATCACCAAATACTCAAAGTGCCCAAGGTGCGTGTTGAATGCCATCTTCCACTCATCCCCCTGGCGGATTCGGACCAGATGATAAGCACTGCGGAGGTCAAGTTTCGAAAAGATGGTTGCTCCCTGAAGGAGTTCAAAAGCAGAGGTAAGTAAAGGAAGCGGGTATTTGTTCTTAACGGTTAGCAAAGTTATGAAGCGCTATGAAAGTGAGAAGCAGGATCTTGAAATTGACACGGAGGTGAATTGGGAGCCAATGGAGCTGTTTAAGAACAGGTGATTAAATGTTCAGTGGATCTAGTTCTGGAAATAATACGAGCAGCTGTATTTTGAACTAACTGCAATTTATGAGGTAGACCATAGAGAAGAGAATTACAGTAATCCAGACGAGATGTGACAAGAGCATTGACAAGTATGGTGGTACTGTGTGGTGTGAGTGAGGGACGAAGACGGTTAATATTACGGAGATAAAAGTAGGAAGACCGAGTGATATTATTTATATGTATTTTGCCCATCTTTTCTTTAAGTCCTCATAGTATGACATTATCCAGGCAGAGCACTTTGCTTTCACACTGCACGCTTATTTTGTGTTCCTAGACTCTTCAAAAGCAGTATAGGAACCAGAGCCTTCAGCTATGTATCGGCACCCTCTCCTGTGGAAACACTGCTCAATGGATTCAGCAGATAGACACCATCTGTACTGTTAAGGTTCAAAGGGTTGGAGCAGGTGACTCTGAACTATTCTTTAGTTATGCTGCTATATAAGCTCAGAATGCTTGGAAACTTCCTGTTATGCATTTTGCATCTACTCACATCTTTTCACTCATCATGACTGTCATGGTCCCTCAGTCCTCCCTGGCTGTCTGCTCCAGGTTTATTTTTTTTCTGTCCAGAGGAAGATTTTCCACTAAATGGTAAATGGTAAATGGCCTGTATTTATATAGCGTTTTACTAGTCCCTAAGGACCCCAAAGCACTTTACATATCCAGTCATCCACCCATTCACACACACATTCACACACACTGGTGATGGCAAGCTACATTGTAGCCACAGCCACCCTGGGGCGCCCTGACAGAGGCGAGGCTGCCGGACACTAGAGCAGTCTCGTGATGACATTCTGGTCAGCCTTTGATCCGTTAATAAAACTTGATGTTAAAATGGAGCAAACTGATGTAGCAGTGATGCAGACTGTATAGAGTGAGTCACTTGCACTGGAAAGGAACACATTCAGTTGCTGGTGCCTACAAACTGTTGGCCTTGAGTCCCCTGACTCATTTTAACCCTATGGCTGGTCACATGCAATACAAAAATTTTTCGATCTAATCAAGGCATGATTTTATACTTACACACTCATACATGCGGCTGGGCATCTGTGGTACATAATTCCAGTGGTGTGCATCTTGAATGCCAACTAGTAAATCAGCCAAAGTGGCGTTGCATCCATTGCCATTAATGTAGGTACCGTTTGAGCACAGTGGCATGGACTTTATCAGGCCATTTCACTGAAATCACAGGGGATATCATTTTGTTCTATTATTAATGGATAATACAACACAATATCTCCGAGGCAGTGCCACTGTGCAGCATTTCTGCAACGAGTGTGAGGCAGGCATCGTGTCAGGTAATCTCTCAGGTCAGTGTCCCAGAAGAGATACTGGTTGAACAGAGCACAGATTAAAAGGAGCTGTACGAATTACTGGGCTATTTCTGACAAGATCTAACAACTGCTGTTCACAAAAGCTGTCCATCTAATCTGACGGAGCTATTTTGCAAAGAAGAATGGGCAAGAATTTCAGTCTCTAGATGTGCAAAGCTGGTAGAGACAGACCCTAAAAGACTGGCAGCTGTAATTGCAGCAAAAGGTGATTCTACAAAGTATTGACTCAGGGGGCTGAATAATTACGCACACCCCACTTCTCAATTATTTATTTGTAAAAAATGTTTGGAATCATGTATGATTTTCGTTCCACTTCTCACTTGTACACCACTTTGTGTTGGTCTTTCACGTTGAATTCCAATAAAATTGATTCCTGTTTGTGGCTGTAATGTGACAACATGTGGAAAAGTTCAAGGGGGCTGAATACTTTTACAAGCCACTGTACATATGGAATTGCTGGTTAGACCATCTGGTTTGTGGAGGTGCCTGAGGCGTCGACTGGATAACTGTTGTTTGGCAGGAAACTGCATGGGGTGTTGGACCTGCTCTAAGGAAAACTGGAAGGAAGGATCATGACCAAGTAAAAATAAAATTCAATACATCCTGGACCTGAGACCAAAGCTACACACACACACAACAGTGGGGTGACACTAATGCAGTTTACACCAGGCGATGAAGCACTTGTATTGCTCTCTTTATCCAGTTCAAAGTTACTTGACCTTTTGTGGTCACTTGGCAAGTGGAAGATATTTACTATGAAGCAGTGCATTCACTCAGGGGTGGAGCCATATAAATACTGTATACCATTCTACCTTCTCAAATCATTGAGAGAGACAGAATCTATTTCTCTGGTGAGCTTGGTGAAAATACAGATGAGGTGAAGCCGGAGGTGCCAAATTCAGCAGCATAGTCCATTGAGACCATCTCACGCTGACCCATAGAACAGACATTGCTGCATTACAACTGCATTTTGCAGATCTGTTCTTCCCACTGCCCAGTCATACCATTAGCTGTAATTGTGGAGATGGGAGTGATAGAAAAGATGCACAGTGCATGATGTTGACCTATAGCTCTTTTAGTAGAAAAAGATGGGTCTATACGGTTCTGTATAGATTATTGAAAGGTGAATGAGGTATTTGATGCTCGTCTCATGCCTGTGTTTAACAAGCTCCTCAGCTGATTGGGACTGGCACTGCTCATTTTTCCACAACACTTTCCAGCACCTCATGGACCAGGTGCTGAGACTGCATGCTGCATATGCAACTGACTACCTGGATGATGTTATCATCTATAGCAACACCTGGGCATGTGCAGCAGGTGCCCACAGTGCTATTCCCTCAGGCTGGCACAGCCACCAGCCATCCTCTAATTATGCCTCTTCTATTTTAGAAAATAACACGCTGGTGTAGCCCGGCTAGAAACAAAGAGCGATGGAAAGTAATTTTTGGTGTCTATGATGTAAACAATTTAGTCATTTATTTTTGGTTTAAATAAAGATGTGGACAAATTAGATGATTTGTTGTTGCGTAACTTGATGTAGCTGGGTGGAAAGTTTATTAGCCAATAAGCTAACAGCTATGCAGAGGAAAAAGCTCATGTTAGCAGCATTAATGTGTGTGTGTGT
>NW_005187671.1:324957-326616 GCF_000239375.1 Pundamilia nyererei | reverse complement strand
GATGCACGGAGGTCGAGAGGAAGGCTATTCCACCGTACCGGGGCAGCCAGAGCAAACGCACGGTCACCCCAAGACTTCAGCCGAGATCTGGGTTGGGTCAGAAGTAGTTGAGTGGCAGATCTAAGTGTTCTAGCAGGAGTATGTGGTTTGAGAAGTTCACTAAGATAACTTGGCGCTAATTTATTAATAGTTTTGAATGTAAGGAGTAATATTTTAAATTGAATACAGTACTTTATGGGCAGCCAAAGCAAGCTAGCTAGAACAGGAGTAATAGGGCAAAATTTCCTGGTACCAGTCAAGAGGCGGGCTACTGCATTTTGGACTGTTTGCAGTCTAAGAAGAAGAGAAGAGGGAAGACCGTAGTACAAGGAGTTATAATAATCCAACCTGGAGGTCACAAAAGCGTGAATAAGCTTCTCCAGGTCCTCATGCGGAACATAATGCCTAGCCTTAGAGATAAGGCGCAGTTGGTGGAAGCTAGATCTCACTACAGCAGACACTTGCTTATCGAGTTTGAGCGAGCTATCCAGCAGTACACCCAAGTTACTGACATAGTCACAAGAAAAGCTAGCAAAGGAAGCCAGGGCAGCACAGAGTTGGGCACGAGGGATTTTACTGTTGAACACCACAATCTCAGTCTTCTTATCATTCAAAACAAGAGAATTACTCAGGAACCATTCTTTGACCTCCCGCATGCATTCTTGAAAGTAGTGCAGGGACACAGCTAGGTCGTCAGCAAGTTCAAAATAGATCTGTATGTCATCGGCGTAACAGTGGAAGGCGATATTGTATTTTTCAAAGATTGCGCCTAGAGGGAGCAAATACAATGAGAAGAGAATAGGGCCTAAAACTGATCCTTGAGGCACACCACAACAGACCGGAGCGGAGGAAGAGGAGAAGGTGCCTAAGTTAACTGATAAGGATCTATCAGCGAGATATGATTTAAACCAATCGAGGGCAGTGCCTCTAATACCCACAGTGTGCTCAAGTCTTATAATAAAATGTTATGGTCCACCATATCAAAGGCCGAAGAGAGGTCCAGTAAAACTAGGACCATAGTGATCAGTGATTACAAGAATATCATTAAGAACTCTAACCAACGCTGTTTCAGTGCTAAGCAATGGCTTGAAGGCAGATTGAAATTTCTCAGCAATATTGTTCATGTCCAAGTACGCCTGGAGCTGGGAGAAAACTAGTCTCTCCATGATCTTGGACAAGAATGAAAGCTTAGAGTTCGGTCTGTAGTTTGAAAGGTCATAACAGTCAGTT
This sequence comes from Pundamilia nyererei, assembly GCF_000239375.1. Classification (NCBI taxonomy): domain Eukaryota; kingdom Metazoa; phylum Chordata; class Actinopteri; order Cichliformes; family Cichlidae; genus Pundamilia; species Pundamilia nyererei. Next base: position 325,347 of record NW_005187671.1, on the reverse strand, counting down.
TCTTTTTTTAAGAATCGGGTGGACTACAGCATGCTTAAAGGCCAAAGGAACACAGCCTGAAAGCAAGGAAAAGTTAATAAGAAATAGGATACTAGGTCCAATTACATCAAAACAGTCCTTAGCTATGCGAGATGGAAGAATGTCAAGCACAGTATTGATGTTATTCATTTGAACAACTAGCCGCTTAAAAGTGACAATTGAGATAAAAGTTACACTGTTACTTATTGTTCATTCTGAATGTTCTGAATAAGTGGTGTATGTGACTATATGGCTCCTGTGACCCGTTTATAGGTCAGAGTTTTTTCATCTGGTAAAACGATGACTCGAGATACGAACTTAGTCTGAAGCAGGGGCAATTTTAGCCCATTTTTGGGGATGCGTCAGCTAACT
>NW_005187671.1:314831-317079 GCF_000239375.1 Pundamilia nyererei | reverse complement strand
TAAATCTTACAACACAAAATTTATATTATTAAATTAGTAAAATTAGTATCTGCAGTAAAGATTTTTTCATACATTGTATACATTCTACCACAGGCAAAGTTGCCTCCATTTTTATAGTTTTTATTAATATTTTGTAATAATTTATTTGTAATAATTTATTCTGTTTCGGGAGTGTTTTTTTAATGTATCTGTATTATATTATACATACACATGAAAAGTTAATCTCTGTCCAAAAAATGCACTCTGTTTACTTCTTACTCACTATGAGCATCATTTATTATTCTCCCCCAGTAATTAAGGTTAGGATATGTATTTTTTTTTTTATTCCAATCCATTCTTCTTTTGCAGCATTTAAATAACCTTTATCAGATTTGATGGTTTTGTTACAGACTTTTCTGTAACAAAAACACCAAGTGTTTTGCTTTTCTTTCAAAAATGTGGGATTAAATTGTGTTAAAATGTACAAAACAGTGATGTCATGATTTGTGACGAGGACCCAGGCACAGAGAGACTTGATGAATTTAAGAATCTTATGATTTAATAAAGACATTTGCAGACTTGCACAGAGATGGTAAAATTATGATGACTGATAACGGAGGCGAAGACAAAAGACGATGAGGACAGGGAGGATGCATGGACCGAAAGAGACAGGGAAGAAGTCTCATTGTGACGAGTAAAGTGTATCTGCTGGGCAGCTCTCTGGGTGCTCAGCACCCCCAAAGCTCTGATCCTAGAATCGCCCCTGGTCTGAAGCAAGAGGAGTAGCGATTCCACAGTTCCAGTTAACTGGATGGTGAGCCAACCCAAGAGTCGGTAAGATTGTTGAGGCTTTATTGAAGCCAGAGCTTCGTTTCCATTGCATGTTGAAACAGATACCTGCAAGACTTCAAACTTTCCCTCTTCACTGGAGTGTGGTAGGACAAACAATTAATATATTGTCAAATATACTATTTTGTGCACTGTTACTCTGGTGTGGTTCTTCATTATTGATGTTTATACCTTGGGTTCCTGCCAATCTTAGATCCTCTGATATTGGCCAAGTAAGATTTTTGTTATTCTTATTACTAAAATGTAAGTAGGTTTACACTGGGTCAGGCGTGGGTGGAGAGCAGCAGAGCTGCAGCTGACAGAGGGAAGCAGTAGCCAAGTTTTAACAGCATAGGACTGTTTAGATTTGCAGAAGCAGTGTGTGTACAACCAAAAAACAGAAAAGATTAAAGTCTGTCTGAACAACTGAAAAAAACAGTGTCCTTCTGTGTGTTGGGCCTCGCTGCATCCTTGAGTGTTACAACATGCTCTCTTTGCCGTTTAAACTTTAATTCTGAATTATACTTAAATTCACAGCTTGTAAAAGAAGATTTTCTGGAAGTATTTTGACCAACAAAGAATGTTTGGCAGCCTCATAAAAACATAGTATTAGGTAATTAAAAAATAAATAAATAAAAGTTACAAAAAATACACATTTCTGATAAATGTACTCAAGTTGTGCATGCGACCCACTCTACCATCTGAGCCACTCATTAGGAGGATGTGTCCTTCAAGGTAGCACAGTGTGAAGGAAGGATGAATGTGGCATGTGAAGTTAATGTTTTTTGGTGCGATTTAGCAGGATTGTGGGGAGGTGGCATAGCGGAACAGTTGACCAGCTGACCCTTCGCAGGTCTGACATTCTTCACCATCCATCTGTTCACCCTGCTGTCCTCTGAACCCCATGGACCCGACAGAGGCTGTCTCCCACCCACCCAACTGTCTACCCATAAGGCATCTAATGTAATCTGATGTGGATGTGTTACAGACACATCTATCCAAGGCAGCAATAACGGTTGGTCAGGTAGTTAAACAATGTGTGGTACATGTTGATAGTGTCATTTTTTTTATTATGGAAATAGTTGTAAGAAACGACACAATCTAATGATTGGTTAATATAATGATCCTTTAATGGTTTTTCATAAACATTCCCAAACCACTGGCACCATAATGAATTAAGGTCAGTGTAAGCTACGTAGAGCACTGAACATTTTCACCATTAAGCTGCTTAGCAAATTAGTTTTTGTTTCTTTTGTTATGTTTCTCTATGTCTGTGCTTATTAAAAAATTCATACTATGCAAATATTAGGTCTTGATAGGCAGTGTTGGGTAAGTTACTATAAATTAGTAACTTAGTTACATTACTAGTTACTTCTAGTTACTGGGGCGATCGTGGCCAAAGAGTTGGCAGTTCGTCTTGTAACTGGAAGGTTGCCGGTTC
>NW_005187671.1:298392-314393 GCF_000239375.1 Pundamilia nyererei | reverse complement strand
AAAAATCAAAACAGATAAAATCAGAACAGTAGATAAAATCAGTAGTGAAAATGTAAGTTTTGAAATTTAAGCTTAAGTGCGGATTTGGTGCTTTATTTAAATGCAGCTGAGAACAGGTGAGCCTTCAACCTGGATTTAAATTAACTGAGTGTTTCAGCTGATCTGAGGCTTTCTGGGAGTTTGTTCCAGATATAAGGAGCATAAAAGCTGAATGCAGCTTCTCCGTGTCTGGTTCTGACTCAGACACTCAGTTACTTCGAGTTACTCGTTACTTTCAAAGTAAAGTTTCAAAGTAAGTTTCTAGCTCTTATTAACAAAGGTAGGATTTGCCACTAAATTTTAGCTGTTAGTATGCTTGTAAGTCACACTCACAAAGGTAGGATGGTTTGGCACTTAATTTCGTGCTGTGCCATGCGCAGAAACAACGGGTAGGATGGGTTCCCAGAACAACTGGACTTACGACAGAAAAGCCGATCAGCTGATCATTGATCAGTTTCATGATTGAAGCTGCAACAGGAGAGGGAGGGGGAGAGAATGAGAGAAGAAGAGGCAGCTGTGCAGCGTAAAGACTAAATAACTCCAGCTTTGTGTCTTTTTCATTGTAGCTGAAGTCCAGGACAAACTGTGTTCCTTTTCACCTCAATACGAAACCCGTAATATTTTCTCTGAATACGAGACGATTCCGTTTTTTATGGGACGGTTGGCAACTCTAATAATTAACCTTATGAACAAAATAAACTTCAACATCAGTAACATCATAGCACCCACCCAGCTGTATAGAAACTCCGTCATGCTAGCTAGTACGCAGTACGAAAACGTCAGCATAACGAAAATAAACTCCACCTAAACTTAGTTTATATCTGACCCAGATAGACTGCAGGTCATAACTTCTTACCTGAAGTTCAGTTCACCTGCACCGGCGGGTGACACCGGCGGCTGCCTCGGGTCTCTCCCCCTCCTGCCTCCCCTTTCCCTCATCCACCTGCTGGCCTCCACTACTTGCTAATGTTACTGAATCTGTGGAAGCTCCACGATAGCCCAGGGCTCGCAAAATCGCTAGCCCGAGTCGGGTTATCATATAGCCCGACGGGCGGGGCTGAGATAGATTTTGGTCGCCCGACCGGAGATATCGCTAGCTCCGGGACGTCGGGCTAGCGATTTTGCGAGCCCTGTAGCCACCACATGAAGTAACGAATAACGACCCTATCTAAATCCCAGTAACGATTAACGCTGATTTTGGCATAATAACTAGTTACCGTGCTCGTTACCACAATAATAACGTAGTTACTGTAACACATTACTTAATAACGCATTAGTGCCTACACGAAGCTTATTCAAATGGCGGCCCGCGGGCCACATGCAGCCCAGAAGCAACCTGCGAGTGGCCCTGCCTGTGGTCCTGGCAGAAACACAGAGAAAACGCAAAAAATTAATTAATTAATTAATTTTAAAAAATTAAAAATTCCTACAGCGTAGTGTAGACTGTGAATGCAACACTCCTAGTAGCCTAGCAATATTTAACCCACAATGCACCGTGATGTAACCATATTAAACAATCATCATAATATATGATGTGACAACAGCATGTCTTTCTCAGTCCAAACGCGTAAATTTGACAATGAAAACCGTCAGTTTAACCCTGCCTGGAGTGACAAATACTTATTCATTTTACCGCCAAATCCAAATGCCAAACCTATGTGTTTAATTTGCAGTGAGTGTGTTGCGGTACTTACACAGGCACCACAATGACAAACACCAGACTTTCTACACAGACTTTCCAGAGCAATCTCAGGAGAGTGCTGCAAAAGTACAGTTTAATTGCGAGTTTAATAATCTTACAACCGGAGTTGTACTACCATGGTGAGGGTCCTGTACAGCCCAAGAGAGATATGCAGCAGCTTCCCTTCGTGTTTCCTTCTTGGCGAAGAAGAAAAGGCCTTTCACAGATTCTGAAACAGTGAAATACTGCATACGTGGTGGATGCGGTGATAAATGACGAAAAAATTAAAGTAAATGTGACATCTGCTATTAAAAACGTACCCTGTCAGACAGTTCAAATATTCGTAGAGTTGAAGTTCTGGCGTCAGACGAGTTTGAAATGCTGAAGAACCTGAAGAAAACTGATGTAATGTCTATAGCAGGAGATCACAGACAGAACTGATAATGCACAGTTGTGCGTATATGTCAGTTTTTTGGATGGGAAATTGCTCGGCTTACTACCGTTAGTAAGCTGCCGAAATAATTTTTGAGAAGATTTCAGCTCTTTTTGAGGAAAATGGTCTGGATATGAAGCGTGTCTGTATACTTGTGACGGATGGGGCTCCATCCATGGCAGGAAAAATGAGTGGTCAGCAAAATATTTATTTTAATTTGAAAGGGAATTATCAAAATGTTTTTTTTACTTATTATTTCAAATGTACAAAAAATAGTTTAGTTATAGCTCCCTTTTTTTAAATGGACCTTTTGGTGTGCATTTGTGAGAGGTCACCAGATTTACAGGGGGAAAAGGAATAAAAAAAATTACTTGTTTTTCAATATAGTTGTGTGGGTTTGAAATTGATCATGATCTGCTGCTTACTGCTGGGGGCGATCGTGGCTCAAGAGTTGGGAGTTCGCCTTGTAATTGGAAGGTTGCCGGTTCGAGCCCCGGCTTGGACAGTCTCAGTCGTTGTGTCCTTGGGCAAGACACTTCACCCGTTGCCTACTGGTGGTGGTCAGAGGGCCCGGTGGCGCCAGTGTCCGGCAGCCTCGCCTCTGTCAGTGCGCCCCAGGGCGGCTGTGGCTACAACGTAGCTGCCATCACCAGTGTGTGAATGGGTGGATGAATGGATGTGTAAAGTGCTTTGGGGTCCTTAGGGACTAGTAAAGCGCTATATAAATACAGGCCATTTACCATTTACTGGCTGCAAAAAAATATCTGGCCCAGATAAATTCCTCAGTTTGAAATCTGGCCCAACTAACGTCTTAGTTGAATAGCCATGCCCTACACTGTTGATAGGTCTTATAGAAATGAGGAAAAGATACGTTGTTGAAAGTACAACATAACGAGGTGGTATTCTGCATATATTAATAACAGCAGAGGTCTAATGTGGTTTTTGAGGAGACTGGACCTTATTTCTATAGTCTTGTGTTGCAGAGGTCGATGGTGATGAGGTATCTGAGCGTTGATCGACAACAAAGGAGAACTGTTCGGGCTGAGGCTCCAGCTGTCCTCAAATGCATTTGAGGACAGCTGGAGGACAGTTTATTTAAGGACATACATTTGAGGACATTTGAGGACATTTAATGATTTTTTTACTCCTCCCATTGGAGGAGTAAAAAAATCATTAAATAAACGTTTGAATCTCTAGACCATCATGTATCAGAGACAACTCCTGTTAAAATGTTGAAATGCTTCTTCCACTGAAAATGTTATGTCCAAATAAACAGATTCGGCTTTCTGAGTATGCCTTACCTGGATTATTGGGTATGCTTCAAGACTGTACAGGGCTATACTCCCTGATTAGATGAAGTACAAATGGATAGGGATTAAAAGCATCCTGCAAATTAAACCAAAACATATCTCAAGGCAAAGAAACAGTCTATTATAACATTGTCACCCGATCCCAATTTAATAGAGAATCCTGTTTAGTTACTGAAGACAAAACTGAAGGCAGAGGGACAAACAAACAAGCAGCAACTAAACTGAGCTGCAGCTAAAGCCTGGCAAAGCATAGCAAGGTTGTATAAACAGCATCTGACCACGTCCATGCGTTCAGACTGTCAGTTTCGACTGCAAAGGATCTTATTAAGTATTTTTTTTAAATCCTTAGATTTAAATTTATCTTAGATTTTTTAGTTCTTAAATTTTGGGGGACTTCAGTCGCATCTTTGCTTTGGTTTAAAATCCACTTTGATGATGTTCAGAGGCAAAATCGATTTTTTTCTTCAAGAGCTAACTGCAGACTTGTTGATTGTTGTTCCAACCTCTCCAACCATCCATCCGTTCGTTGGAAGAGTTACCAAGGAGCAACCATTTTTTTCTCTAAAAGGTGGAAGAACTTAGCTTAGCATAAGAATTTTGGAACAATGTCTTTTGGACAGACAACACCAAACATCACCATTGTGTGTAACCTCTACCCTGCCGCTAAACACGTGATGGAAGACAAGACTGATTTGTTCAGTTTGTTTTGCAGTCACTCGACACCCCGGGACATTGCAGTCAGAAAAAAATGAGCTGATCATGAACTCCTCTGTGTGATCCAAGCTTGTCTGGCAGCTGGATTTTTGCCAAAACTACGTCATGGAACATGTCAGTGATCCTGAGCACACCAGCAAATATAACCCAATACCTGAAAAAGAAAAAAAAAGTCAAAGTCGAGGCTTGTTGCTCTGCCAAGGCATTAAGAGAGCTGTACATAAACAAATGGCCTGTGATAAAAAAAGAGTTCATCCACAAGAGAGAAACAGACAAGGTCTCTCATTACATCATAATTACTTAAACTTATGGCTGCTAAAGATGAATCATTGTGTGAAGTTATTCCCAACATGCTTCTCTATTTTGGTTCAGGTTTTTGACATGGTCTAATATGTTGTGTGGTATGACCTCAACTTCAAAAATTTATTTTTTGTAAAACTTTACAAAGTTTACGTCATTTATTGTTTTGTACTGTGCCACAATATTACACAATGAAATTATGACATTTCTACCTGTCTGTTCCAGGGCTGCAGAGAAGTGACCTGTGGCCTGAGTAGGCTTTCTGTGGTTATATAACTGATACAGGTGCACTTTGATCTGCTGAGTGTTGCATTAGCTGTGCTGGAAAAAGGCAAGATGAAACTGGAAGGACCCTGCCACAGATGACCCATGATTTTAGTCCCAGACCAGGCCTGCCCACAATATGTTAACTAATATTTCAGAGAAGTGTTTACTTGCACCATTTAGAAGACACTTTTTATACTAAATGTGAATTCTGCCTAAGTTCTGTTGTAAAATTAGTTCATCGTTAGGTTTTCTGTGACAGACAATTGAAGTGTGGATGAATTATTAAAGCTGCTTCGTCTGAAATATTTGAAAATGTTTTCAGTTTTTTGTTTCTGTTTGTTTATTTAGATAATTGAAAGACTGTCTTCAGTTTTGTTCTGCACTATAAAATAGTAAAACAAATAAAGGAATAAAATATTAAATATGTTGTTATTTTCACTTTTTTTTCCCTGCAGTATTTTTTGTCTTTACACTTCTTTTATTCCTATAAATGATTATTAGAACAAAAGTATTCGTTCAAATAGGTATTATTATTATTATTATTATTATTATTACTACTACTACTATTACATACAGTTATTATTTATTTAATATTTTGGTTTTTTGTGTGTGTTTTTGTTCCTGAAATTTTTGTCCCAGAATACAAATTAAACGAAATATATTTCACCATTAATTCTATATTTTGCTCCCAGATTTAGCCACCTTACCTTGGCTAAATCTTATATTCTTAGTAGTCCGTCTGATATATGAGCAGAAAACGAGGCACCAAATACAGCCCAAAAGAAGTTTGAACATTTACAGCTGAGCTGCAGAGTTGGCTCCTTGTCAGTATATGTACTGGTGGCAATATTTCCCTACAGAAAATTTTTCAGGCACTCCTGCTATGCGGTGTGCCTTATTGTCAAACGGACCTGACGTAGATCCACACAACAACACAACGCACTTCTGATCATAACCGCGAAGAGTTCCGCTCGGTCCAGCATAAGCGTTCGGTTCCTGCTCGGCGTGGCGTAAATCCAGTCTCCTGACCGCCATCACTCAGGGCAAAGTTCCTGGAGGCTTTTGTTCGTCCTTCCCCTGGCGTTAGTAGGCGGGTCTGTGGAGCACTTTTAAAAACGCGTGACCTCGATCTGTGAGCTCTGTGTGTGAGTTAAACATGTCGACCAGCGGAGATTTTGATTGCATAGTGATCGGGGCAGGCGTTCAGGGCTCCTTTACGGCCTATCAGCTGGCAAAAAAGAACAAGAAGACTCTGCTGTTGGAGCAGGTGCGTCATGAAACGATTTTGAGTCAAGAGTCTAACTTGACCCATTGCATTTTAATCAGGTTTCTCTACGTTCCACTGTAACAGTACTCCATTACAGTTTACTTATAATTGACTACAAGTTCATAGAATGCATAGAAAATGTCACGAAAGAAGAAAGTATGAAAGAGTAGTTAGGAAAATACCATCAAAAGTAAAACTACTAAGTTTAACTACACCAAAAGTTTAGTGTACTTCTTATTTTCCTTAAACAAAACAATATACAGATACGTGAAACGATAAGCAGATAAGTCACATACAGCACAGACAAAGGCGAGCAAAACAAGTAGAGTCCTTGTATTTGAAATGAAATATTTGTGTCTGTGCATCTACTTAAGTCTCATATTAGTATTATTAGAAGGTAGAGCCAAGAGGGGTATGGAAATTAAAAATAAATACATGAGTAAAGAAAAACAAGTATTAAAAGTAATGGTATTACAGAACATTACCACAGTCCCTCAGGTGGTGGTGGTCCTGGTCTTCCTAGCCTAGACGTTTGAACTCTGATGTAGTGACAGTATCAGAGTTTCTCAGGTTGGGTGAACATTATGCATTTCATAGTTTGAAAACGTTATTCTTCATTCCTGATTCATTTTTTTCCCTTTTCGGAGTCGTTTCCAGACGTCTTAAAGGAGGAAGCTCACCTGGAGGGTTTAGCCAATTTAAAGAAAAAAAAGAAGCTCCCAAACCCTGAGGAGGGGAGCCATTTAGAAGCGTACACACTGGTTGTGTTGAAGGAGTTAATCATGCAAACTGTATTGTATTTTAACTCTGACTTTATAATTTTTATCAAGCTGCTGGTTATTACTTCTATAAATTCCACAGTAGAGGAAACATGCCTTAGGCAAAAATTGTTGTGATTTGACTACATAAATAATATTTTATCAAATTGAATTGAACTGAGTAGACAGGCCTTAAAACTGATGACTCTGCCTCCCATTCTACTTTTGAAAACTCTTGGAATCACCAGTAAGCCGGCAGTCTGAGAGCAAAGTGCTCTGTTGGGATAAAAAGTTACTATAAGGTCATTAACATATGACGGTGTCTGATTATTTAAGATTTTGTATGTAAGAAGAAGGATTTTAAATTCAGTTCTGAATTGAACAGGGAGGCAATGAGTAGAAGTTAATATGGGAGAAATGTGCTCTCTCTTTCTGGTCCCAAGAAAAAAAAGAGAATTTTTTATAGCAATGATGTCAATTAAAATTTATGCAGTGTTTTGTAATAATATTGCCTAAAGGAAGTATGTGTAAAATGTACTTTTTCCTACCACATAACTCTTTGGAACTTTGTGGCTACTTTTGTGTACGAGGAAGACTCCGCACAAAACCTCTGCAGCGAAGTTCCTATTTCACAGCAGTGTCATATCTGCAGTGAAATATTGTGGTCAGTGGTACTGAATAATGCATTAAGGTCTAGCAGGACAAGCACAGAGATGAGTCCACTGTCCACAAAAAAATATCATTCATAACGTTCACTAGTGCTGTTTTTTTCTGAATCTTGATTGAAACTCTTAAAAAAAACATTACTTTACAAATGATCAGTAAACTGTTTTTGAGGTAAAGGGAAGGTTAGAAATTAGCCTGTAATAAGCTAAGGATCAAACAATGGCTTTATGAATAATGGTTTATTTGCCACTGCCTTAAAAGCCTGTGGTACGAAGCCTGTCAATAAAGACAGATCATCCTCTTTAAACTTGAAGAATTAATTCATGGTGGACTTTGGGCAGTCTTGGCAGTAATGGGGTCTAAAAGGCACATTGATGGTTTAGAGGAAGAAATTATTGAAGTTCCATCCATCCATCCATTCGCTTCCGCTTATCCTATTCAGGGTCGCGGGGGGCGCTGGAGCCTATCCCAGCTGACATAGGGTGAAAGGCGGGGTACACCCTGGACAGGTCGCCAGTCTGTCGCAGGGCAATTATTGAAGTTAACTTAGAAAGATTGATAGTAGAGACCTATCTAATATCAGCAGTTATTAGAGCTGGCGTACTTATTGATACATCTGTGGTACAGTTAAAGAAATATTTGGTTCAACAGAGCTCTGACTCTTTGTCAGCCTGGCTAGAATTCTCAAAAGAAACCTAGGGTTGTGCCTGTTTTCCTCAATGAATTAAAAAAGTAAAGTGTCCTGGCTTTACAGAGGTGGGTTTTAGGCGGTGCTGCCCCGGGTGAGGAGCAGCAGTGGGATCTGTGCTTTCTCCAGGAAAAGGAGGACTGGAGTGCTGAAGCAGCAAGTGCCTCTGACAAACCCCAATCGAGTAGTCTGGCGTTGTTAAGGCGGCCTAGGCAGAGACCATTTTCCCCTGGATTGGGATACAGGTGGCAGTGGTGGAGGAGAATAGACAGTTGAAGAGGCTAGAGAGTGAGTGGAGAGTAGAGAGGCTGGTGTGAAGCAGAGACCGGCCACTCTTATCACCAGAGGATTGGGCAGGGAGGGATCAGTATCTTTGAAGTCCTCCAATAGCCAAGTGAGTCCCATAATGTAGGGATTCGTTGTCTGGAGTGCGTCGCTGTCAGTCCCTCACCATTGACTGTGTCCATGTTACCGGTTGTGTCATTCTGTGATGATTGTGGAGAATTTGGACCCAAAATGCAGACTTCAAGACAGATTTCAATAAATGAAAAAATAAGCTTTAGTTACGTAAGGCAGCAAGTCCAGATGTAGTCAAAAGTAGTCCTAAACAGGTAACACGTGAGGAACACACTCAAACAGTACAACGTAACAAAGAACTGAAGACAGCTAAGGGTTAATTTCAAAGGTATTCAGACTTCCCCTTCTATATACTTTCTGACTGGGTCTGATTTTCCTCAGCTGGTCTTGTTGTCTTTAGTTTATACAAAAATGTACAGTAAATGAGTCATAATGATATTTGCGGCCTGCGGCCGAGACTGCAGTTTTATGTACTTTTGAGCATTTTCTTACTTCGATGCAGAAGTAATTTAACCAGTTGTTTTCATGCTTATATTTTCCAGTTTGTACTGCCCCACAGCCGAGGGAGTTCCCATGGCCAGACCCGCATCATCCGCAAGGCCTACGAGCAGAACTTCTACACCCACATGATGGAGGAGTGCTATGAACTGTGGGCTCAGCTGGAGAGGGAGGCAGGAGTGAAATTGTACAGGTAAGGAGTCAGCAGAAGAACAGAGAGAAAACCCAGAACAAGGAGATTTGTTACGTTCAAGGTGTTATGTACGCACAAGAGCAACAACTCAATCTACAGGAGCTATTAATGCATGACTTTCTCATTACCTCCAGCATCACTGAATTGGCCGTTGACAGCTCCTATGCTTTTGAATGTGGTGTAAATAACCTCATTAATATTTTGTAAAGTAGTTTGTAAAGTTATGAGTGACTATTATATTGTTGGAGTGGATGCTTTTATTTTGAAAGTCACAGAGCGACAAAGTTGCTGTAAATCAAGTGGCGTAAACCATACAGCAAACCAGACAGAAGCGCGAGTTTTAATGCACAGAGAGAAGGTGTGCTCTATGGTTAATGGACGGGAATGGGGAAAAGAACGGCTATTAAGGTGCAATACTGAGTTGTAAGCAGTTTCTTAGCACCTGGTTACATGTGGAACGGTGCCTTTTTGTCTTTTTCTTTTTCTTTTTTTTTTTCTTTTCTTTTTAAACTTTCGGAACCTCATTTCATTCACAGAGTGAGGAGGAATTAGTTTGTTTATAAACATGACAGTGGCATAAATCTGTGTGTAACCCCCATCAGCACTTTCACTTTCCTGATCATCCATCCATCCATCCATCTTCATCCGCTTTGTCCGGGGCCGGGTCGCGGGGGCAGCAGCCTAAGCAGAGAGGCCCAGACCTCCCTCTCCCCAGCCACCTCCTCCAGCTTATCCGGGGGAATACCAAGGCGTTCCCAGGCCAGCCGAGAGATATAATCTCTCCAGCGTGTCCTGGGTCTGCCCCGGGGCCTGCTCCCGGTGGGACATGCCTGGAACACCTCACCCAGGAGGCGCCCAGGGGGCATCCTTGTCAGATGCCCGAACCACCTCAGCTGGCTCCTTTCGATGTGGAGCAGCAGCTGCTCTACTCTGAGCCCCTCCCGGATGGCCGAACTTCTCACCCTATCTCTAAGGGAGAGGCCAGCCACCCTTCGGAGGAAGCTCATTTCTGCCGCTTGTATCCGCGATCTCGTTCTTTCGGTCACTACCCACAGCTCGTGGCCATAGGTGAGGGTAGGGACGTAGATCGACCGGTAAATTGAGAGCTTCGCTTTTACACTCAGCTCCCTCTTCACCACGACGGACCGGTGCAGCGTCCGCATTACTGCAGCTGCAGCCCCAATCCGTCTGTCGATCTCCGGCTCCCTTCTCCCATCACTCGCGAACAAGACCCCGAGATACTTGAACTCCTCCACTTGGGGCAGGAACTCATCCCCGACCCGGAGTGGGCACTCCACCCGGATCATATTCCTTTAAACTGTCCCATTTTGTCTCATTACCAGTAATTTTGATAGCACATTGTTTCATTATTTGTGTCTCAAAATAATAGTTTGTTGTACTAGAACACACTCACATTATGTTCCTTAGAAATACTGCGAATTTCCTGGTCTACAGCTTATGACTGATGGGTCTGCAAGTAAAGGCCACCTGTGCCCTTGAGCTGTTAAAAAAAATGACTGCATCACAATGAGAAATGTTCAAGCCAGGCTGGTTTGAGCAGCTGCTTCTAGAATATAAGCCATTAAAAAAGAGCAAGAGCTAAGCTAAAATCTACCCTCTGGACTATCTTCCTTTCCCTGTCATGTATATGACAGTGTGTTAGCACATCCATCAGCTGAAGCTGTACCATGCGTCACCTGTTATGTCAGGTCAGGTCAAATGACGTATCACATTTATGAGTCTACATGATTTTTTTTGCTTTCTCTGTCACACATTTGCAAGCACACAACCACACACATTAAATTGTGTGATGAATGGCTAAGCTGTGGTTGCAAGTGACTTATGGCTGCTGACAGATTTCGGAATGGCTTTGTGAAAGCAGTGCTGGCGCGGATGGGTCAGTTATCTCTCAGACAGATCACTGAATCAGACCCTCTCACTATAGGACTCAATAACTTAACACACTGGAGCTGGGGTATTACCACTAGTAATGATGTCCAGCCACTATGATGTCACAGGTGATATTAATGGGTCCATTTATTACTTGGTTTCATAGTTTTATTCACCATCTGTAATTAATGCATCAAAGAACTGATGGTATATGATAACTTAATATTCTGTGGGTAAGGTCCTTAACGTTTCGATTTTTAGTGAACTTGAGTTTACTGGCTGAGTCCATCTCTCGTTAAACTGTGCAGTATCTATGTAACCGTAGTCACGGCATGTAACACTTTTCGTGCTTGTATTTATATAAACTGAATATTGAGTTTTGTCTTCACACCGTTGACACTGCAGAGCAACTTTCCAGAGTGTGAATACTGGATGCGATACAGCTGTACTGCCCTGTACCACCCCTCCCCTGCAGTGGAGCCATAGATGCGATGGCTGCTGTTTTTTCCACCTGTGGACACACCTGCCCACCTCCCAAGTGGTAGCCCAGCTACTGTACTTCCCTCCATCCAACCGCACACATCTTCAGGTTGACCGTGAGCTCCGCCCGCCACAGGGACTCCAGGGTGGCATCCACCTGCTGCACATGCTCCGCTGTGGTGTTGCTGTGGATGATGACGTAGATGGCAGCATATGCAGTGTGTGGATGCAGCACCCGGTCCATGAGGCACTGAAAAGTGGCGGGGGCTGCAAACAAGCTGAACGGAAGTGAAACCGTGATACAATCAATCAATCAATCAATCAGTCAAAGCTTTATTCGCCACATGCAGGTTGCCCTGGAGTGAAATGGGACCCCCCCTCCGACATTACACACACAACACAGACATTACATGGGGATACAAGTCGGAGATCGGTAGCATTACAGAAAAACACTGAAATATACACTACAATGGGAAAGTACAAGAGGAAAAAAAGAGACCTCTACTCGTGCTGTGCTTCCATGGCAGGACAGCATGAGAACAGGAAACAAAAAAACTCCTCTGCACAAAAAGCACATAAATGTCCACAGCACAACTTTGTGAAAGACATAACAAGCCACAGGATTGGGTGGGGGGGGTGAGGAGTAATACGAAGCGAACACAGCAGCCGCCCTGCACAGCGCTACCATTCCAGCGTGGCACACAGACCCACCGTGTTCCCCCGCAGGAAACAAGCATCGAAGGCGTGATACCTTGTTCACCTTGCAGTAGTTGACACAGAAACATATAGAACCATCTTTCTACAACACAAGAACTATGGAGCTACACTACGCACTGTAGTGACTCTTCTATTACTTCCATTTTCAGCCAAATTCTGTATGAACAATTTGTCTTTTATGCTCAGGTAACCAATAAGGCTGTGCATGCACTGTCACAACTAGGGACGTTTCAAAATGTATCTCTAAGAAAGTGGTGTGAACGATCAGGGGAGAGAACACCTCAGCGCTGTTGCAATGCAGCAATATCTGCTCTCTATTGTGAGATAGTTATCATAATTGAGGGAGGCGGGGATGGTTGAATTTTTTCCTTAACTAGAAATGTGGTTTCAGCCTCTCTCTATGCTTTTAGGAAGGTGATATACCTGTGTGGCTCCACCCGTGTCTGACCCCCACCACTTCAAAGTCACTGTGTGACCGTAAAGGGTCCTCACCACTTGGCAAGTAACCTAGAGCTGTATGAAGGGTGGAATATGAGTACTTGGGTTTTTTAATTTATGGAAAATGCCAATTGAGCTCCACAGTGGCAGGCAGTGAACACACTGCCCATTCAAGGACGTAGAGCTCTCATAACCCTCAGAATATTCACATTACTGGTTTGTTGAAGGTCATTTTGTAGGGCTCTGCCATCGCTCATCCCATTCCTCCTTGCATAAAGGAGCAGACACCAGACCTACTGATGGGTGAAGCACCTTCTAGGGCCTAGTCAAGATATCATTCACTAACTACATGCCGGGTCCAGGTTTCACTTTATGTTGCCAGTTACGACACTGATCCTAGCCAAATTCAAAATTAGTGAAAAAAAAAGGTCAGAAAAGATGAGGAAGAAAAAATGTCAGTTGTCCACCTCCAAAACTCCACTAGTGTGCCAAAGCAGCTGAAACCGATTAACAATCCTGTCTGTTATTTAACTGACCAGATCAATATCCCAGAAGTTTAATTGACTTGATGCTATACTTAAAGTGGGTTTTTTTAATCATTTTTTTAGCAGTGCAGTTTGTAGCTAGCTCTTTATGATACTTTCGTTTCTTTTCTTTTTTTTTATGCCAAAGTTAACATTGCACTCTATTAAAGTCAATTACTAGTTTATTAATTTCTTTTTTTGAAGATTTATTTTCAAGATGCCGCCTTAAATTTCCCCTAATCTCCACTTTCAGACAAACAGGGCTCCTGGTTATGGGGCCAGAGAAGAGTGAAAATTACCAAAATATTAAGGACACCCTTCAAACAAACAAGGTTCCCATGGTTGTCCTGACCCATGACATCTTTAGTCAGCACATTCCCAATGTCAACTTGGCTAAGGGAGACGGAGCACTGGTGGATACAACTGCTGGAGTTCTATTTGCTGACCGCACACTCAAAACCGTACAGGTATACCACTGATAACATGATACGGACTTGTGCCGTGTCCTGAGTGTGTGAATGTGGATGTTTTGGTTTGTTCTGAAATTTGACAGAATCAAGTCTAAAAATTCCAGTTTAACAAATGAAATATTTTAAATAAAAAAGTAAAAATGATATCATCATTACTAAAAACAAGTCCAGGCATTCCAAAATATTTTAGGACTTTGTATTTTTAAATGCATGCTCAAAGACAGTCAGTATGAGGAATCTGTTTTTGTTTTGTCTTTTCATAATAAATTAAATGTACTTGAACCCACTGTCCATTAATCATCATCCACTTTACAAAGTTCCATATACATTTCTTGCATTCATTCCGGTAGCTATTACTGTACCATTTAACAGCTATAACAGGAATTTCAAATGTTTTGCTGCTCTCTTCTTTTACAGGGGCAATTTCAGAAATTAGGTGGAGTTATAAGAGACAACGAGAAGGTAACGGACATCAAGCCTGGCCCTGTTGTAAGAGTGTCAACCTCTGTGGGTGTTTATCATGCTAAGAGTTTGGTGATCACCGCTGGACCCTGGGCTAATAAACTGCTGGCCAACACTGGTTTACAGTTGCCACTAGAGGTATTAAAATGTTCAGTATACAATGTGCAATGTTTATATGGCTGTACATGCATTACAGTATTTTCAGGATGAATATAAGAAAGTTATTAGTGTCCTTGTTGCTTTTGAAACTGTTATTTCAAAGAATGGGGCCAAGTGAGCTGCTGTCTTTGGTGCAACTTTGGTGCATCAAAAAGCAATAAGATGGAATTTTGACAACTTGACCCCATTAAATGGCAATTAACTGTGATTTTTAATTAATTTAAGTCACAATAAATAGAAATTTTGGACTCTTTATGTAAATAGAAATTCTATGACATAGATTTCTGTTTCATGTTACAGACTTGAAACAGAAATTCATAATTCTTTTAGAAATAATGTAGTTGCTGTGGGATGGCAATTTAATAACTGAAAAATGACATTGGCACCCTTGATTTTCTATTGGACTATAACCAGAATACAACCAGATCCCTTCTGTGACTCACCACTTTACTGTGGAGGAGGGGTTTGTGGTCCCAGTGAAACCAGGAGTTATGTCGTTGGACTGCAGATGACACACATGAAGATGGGTGTGATCTCCATTAAAATTGAAAATGTATGCCATGCCTTCTAATGATATTGTCTTGGGGAAGCATCTATAATATAAACAGAATTGGCCCTACCAAGAAACCCTGTGGAACTCCATAATTAACCTTAGTGTGTAAAGAGGACTCTCCATTTACATGAATGGAGTCTATTAGAGAAATATGATTCACACCACCGCAGCGCAATACCACAGCATTCTCTAATTGCTTTAATAAAATAAGGTCAATGGTATCAAACCCTGCACTAAGATGTACAGGACAAGCAAAGAGAGGAGTCCACTGTCAAAGGCGCTTATTTGTAACCTTTACTGTTGCTGTTTATATACTGTGACAAGTTCTGAAACCTGACTGAAACTCTTCAAATAAACCATTCCTCTGCAGGAATCGGATCAGCTATTGGTTTTACAACTACTCTTTCAAGAATTTTTGAGATAAGAGAAAGGTTTGAGATTGGTCTATAATTACCTAAGATCAATTGGAGATAAAAAGTCTGTATAAATATAAATGGTATTGAAAGTAGCTCTACATAATATTACATTTGTGAGATGGTTATGAGTAAGTTTTTCTCTTTTGGTTGCAGTTTTATTTGTGAAGTAACTGATGAAGTCTTTTCTAGTGAAGGGAATGGTTGGCTCAACAGAGCTCTACTTTTTGTCAGCCTGGCTACAGTGCTGAAGAGAAACCTAGCATTGTTCTTATTTTCTTCAATCAGTGATGTGCCTTGGTACACATTTGAGTTGTACCAGGGAATCAAGTACTTCTGATTTGAAGCTTTCATTTTCAGAGAAGTCACAGTGTTCAGAGCTGTACGCAGTGAAGATGTAATACTGTTAACAAGCTAATCGACCTCTGTTGGAGTAGAGTTCTGATAGCTGCTCTGTCTGCTCTATTCACGTGTTGGCACATGGCACTGAAGAAGATAAGTGGCAGAATTATATCCTTAACCTCCGAGGACCTGGCGTCCACATATGTGGACATCACATTTTGGGTTGTCTAGATCAAAATACTAAATTTTGCTCTACAAGGGCCTTATATCCACTCATGAGGACATTATACTGCCTTTGTTTTATGAAAATTTAAAATGAATAGCCTCATATGTGGCTCTCATTTTTCTTAGAAACAGAAATCGGGTAAAAAAAAAAAAAAAT